>NW_028274812.1:97792757-98092857 GCF_037043125.1 Eumetopias jubatus
TTGCTGTTCACATATAATTTCTGTTCCTTCTTCTCCTTCTTCTATTTTATCTCAAATCATGTAAAGATTTAAAAAACCATTCTTAGCTCCTAGGCCATACAGAAATAGCCTATACTGTCCCACAGACCATAGTTTATTGATCTGGCTTCCAAACCAACAACTGACAGATATCTGAGTAGTGGCCTTCAAACTGACATTTTAAGACAAAGTCCATTTATTTTATTTGGGATATTGTGCTCGTTGGTAAAATTTCAGTTATCCTTGAATAAGTTTCCTGGCACTTATAAAACTCCCAAGTTATTGGTAATTCATTGAGCTTATACTTAAGACGTGTGCATTTTACTATATGAAAGTTATATCTCGGGACGCCTGGGTGGCTCAGTGTGTTAAGCGTCTGCCTTTGGCTCAGGTCATGATCCCAGGGTCTTGGGATCGAGTTCCACATGGGGCTCCTTGCTCGGCGGGAAGCCTGCTTCTCCCTCAGCTTGTCACTCCCTCTGCTTGTGCTCTTTCTGACAAATAAATAAATAAAATCTTAAATAAAAGAAAGTTATATCTCAATTTTTTTAAGTTTTAAAATGTTATTCGTGTATATTTTTTTAATATCTGTTTGTGTCTATGTTGCTTTCCTTTTTAACTTTTTTTAAAAGTAATCTCTACACCAAACATGTAAGTAATCTCCACACCCATGATCAAGAGTCAGATGCTCCACCGACTGAGCCAGCCAGGCGCCCCTATCTTGCTTACCTTTTTATTTTTAGAACCACATCCAGCTTGGAGTAGGCACTCATTTATTGTGTGTTATGGAGAGAAGAGAGACAAGAGGATGGATGACGGTGGAGGGAGGTGTAGAGGAACATTACGAACACAATAACCCAGGACTATAAACTAAGATGAGTCAGAACTGAAAGGCCAGATTGCTCGAAAAACACCTGTTACATAGAAAAAAACAAGGCACCTGCGGATGCCTGGCTTGAATACACAAATAAAATTACTGTGAAAATCATAGAATTGTTGGGTCTGTGGTTACAAGGGTTCTTGCAAGTCATCTAGTGCAGCATAATGGAGGAATCCCTGACAGACTTCTCAGGAGTATGACTTCAGAAGTTATGACCAACTAGTCTACCAAACCAGAGAGATTTCAAAAATTCAACTGGATATCATTTCAGTATGCACACTAGTTCTATGACGTTCCATAAAATTTGAATTGCAACCAAGTTGTATGTCAAAGACATTGATTCACAAATCTTAAGAGTCAAGAAAAGAGGGATGGTGGCCTTCCCTGCAGAGAGATTTAGAAGTTTGAGGACTAAGTGACCTCTTGGCTTTGGAAATCACAGAGTCAATGATAAATCTACAAAATCAGATTCACTGTGTCCTGGCAAGGTTGCCAAAAAGAATATACAGTAAGCTTCCTGGCTAAGATTTCCAGGCAGTAAGCAACATCAGGCAAGCTGAGACAGTTAACTCCCAAATTATATGGGACAATGAAATTATTTCCTTGGGGAAGAAGTACCTTTCCACTCCAAGAAGATTCAGAATCAAGCACAGAAATACTAAAGATAACCAAAGACATAGGTTGCTCTATTGAGACTAGAGTGTGTGTGTAAATTTAGTGTGTTCTGTATTAGGAATATTTAAGAAAAAATAAATCTATCAGAGTGTCAACCTTCTAATTAGAATTTAAATATGTAATTGAATAGTCAATATAGACTTCTATTTTGTGGTTGAAATCTTCTAAATTGGGAAGAAGCACTGGAACAATAAAGAGAATTTTAAGTTTACTCTCCAGTTGAGCAGTTCTTTCTTGCAGATAACGGGAAAGCCATGGGGGGTGGGGGAGGTGGGCCTCTCTTACGGTCCCAGGACGCTGGACTTTTCAGTGGCAGATGAAATGACCCGACTGACCCTGAAACTCTTGGCGAAGAGACTGAAGCAAGAGCATGAGAATGTGGAAGGGATTCTGAGGACCCCCACCTCAGGCCAGATGCAGCCCTGCAGAGTGCTCTGAGGAGGACAGAGCTTCTGCAGAGACTCTGGGAACAGCGCCTCCTGGGGAGGTCTCCCAGATCCAAGACCTGAGGAGATGAACAGAGGAGGGTGCTGTGGGTCAGCGTTGCTCCCAGAGGCCCCTCCCCTGGCCCCCTCCATGGGCATTTACCCTGCCATCTCCCCGCCCCCACCAACCCTGGAGCCACCAGAGATTATCCAACATTCAGTCGCCCAGCCTCCTGCTACCATCATTCAAAGGCTACCTCAGCAGCCACTCATCTCACAGATTCCCCCTCTCCAGGCCCTCCCCACTCGAAGGTCAGGAGGTATTAAGGAAAGTCATCTGCCTCTCTCCTTGATTTCTAAGAATTCCTTACATATTCTAACATGGGTCCTTTTTGATATATATACTGCAAATGTCAAGTCTTTCTGTGGCCTGCCTTTCACTCTCTTCGTGGTATCTTCATATGAACACAAGTTCTTAATTTTAATCAAGTTTTGTTTTCCAGGATTTTTCCTCAAAAAAAAAAAAAAGAATTTTAAGTTTGTTATAGTTATAAGTTTAATGTGTCAGATTTATAAGAATTATTTAAGCACTCGGAAAGGTGTATTGGTCAAACAACTTTTAAAGCTACAGAACTGAAATAAAGTATATAAATGCAACATAAAATGTTCAAAGATGCTTAATTAACAAATCTATAAATAGAACCAAATATTAGCCAAAGACTCCTACAAGCGACTGCAAAAATGTGCTTGGTTTATAAATAAAACAAGATCTGTAAGCTGAACCTTAAACCTTAAGGATTTTGAATCTGTAACTCTAATAAATGTATTATTAACTTCAAAAGCTTAAACAAGCCTATGCATAGTCTTTTCTGCACTTAAAACAGCCCATAAAGTATGCTGAAAAATTAACACTTAACGCTTTCATCATCAGCCCTCATTTCTTTGGTAGTTCCTCTTATGACATGATTTACACACATCTCAAAATTTCAGTTACCTCTTCTGAACCGTAATTCATCACTGTGCCTATGGGCACTTCTTCTAAAACTTCACACTGGTGCTTATCAATTTAACATCTTAGAGGTGTTTAGTGATTTAAAATCACCAAGATTTCTTGGTGCAATAACATAAACTCTAAAATTGAGGTAAAATGTAAAAGAACTGAAATTTTGAGAAAAGAGTCCAAATTAATCTGCTAATGTAGAGCTTCTTTGTGGCACAGAAATTAAGCCAAACATGTTGGCACTTTGTCCAATCAGCATAATGCATTACCTTCTAAAAAATAACCTGCCTTCAATTCCCTGAAGTTGAAATTCAGGGAC
Organism: Eumetopias jubatus; assembly: GCF_037043125.1. Classification (NCBI taxonomy): domain Eukaryota; kingdom Metazoa; phylum Chordata; class Mammalia; order Carnivora; family Otariidae; genus Eumetopias; species Eumetopias jubatus. Next base: position 97,796,075 of record NW_028274812.1, read on the forward strand.
ATTAGCAAAAACACTCCACCTAGCACAATCTGACAAGACGATACAGCTGTAAATTTTCTTTCAATTCTACAAATATTGTTTTAGCATAGGAAAGTAGGGCTATTCGCTTTGAATTATTTACTAGTAGTGGTAGTTTTAAATGATAAAATATATAGATAATGGATGAAAAGTAAAGCATAGGGAATATAGTCAATAATATTGTAATAACTTTGTAAGGTGATGGATAGTAACTGCACTTATTGTGATGACCATTTTGTAATGTATGTAATTGTCAAATCACTGTGTTGTACACCCAAAACTAATATGAGACTGTATGTCATCTAACTTTTGATTTAAAAAAATAAAATAAAATAAATACATACACACATAATGTTGTAATGGGCTTGAACATTTCCTGTGACTGTAGAACAGCATGGTAGTCATAAAATCTTTATTTTTCCCCAAAAGAAAAGCAAAGTACATGAATGGAGGATGTCTCCAATTACAAAGTAAAAGGATAGAGGGTTAGCCCAATTAGCAAAAAAAGAAAAATAGATGTTAGGTAGATTTAATTAAAGTCCTTACTCAATTTCATCTAAGACTATGCTTTTCCCTAGTGTAATTCAGAGGTTCTTGGCTACTTCAGTCATAATTGTATATGATTAAATTTAAGAACAAAAAAGGAATAAAGAGCAACTTCCTGCCTTTCATCACCTTCAGAGTAACCAGTACCAGACTTGCCCTTCTGCCATAAACAACTATAAATGACAAATAAATGAAACAATTATTTTTAGACATTGGACCCCAGGCAGCACAGGACTGAGGTCACTGAAAGAAGGGAAGCTCCTGAAATGAACAGTACATTCACCCTGGGTTTTTGCCGAGGGAAACCTTCCAAACCATAGGGACCAAGAAGTGAAGTTCTAGCAGGGCACAGAAATCTCCCTGAGCTGAAGAGGAAGAGAGTGCTGCTCAAGGAACTTGTAAGGCCTGGTACCAGTTAGAATGGAGCTGCAAAGATGGGTTCCTAGAAGTCTGTGTGGGAGCTGTGGGCAGATCTGTGGCTGAGGACAGAGCTGCACACATGCAGGGCAAAACCCTTGCAAGGCGCAGCAGAGAGGGCTGCAGCAGGATTAAGTGCTTAACGAGGTAGCTCAGTGCTGGGAGGCTTTGGAGTTCCAGCCCAGCCAGAGTGGGATACCTTGCTAGGCTCTTTGCCCACTTCCTAGAAAGGCCATGTGATAGGAGAAAGTAATATGCCCTCAAATCTTGGGGGATTCTTTAGAGCAGAGGTTGGCAAAATTTTTTCTAACAAGGCCAGATAGAAAATGCTTTAGGCTTACAAGTCATATGTTCTCTTTCACAACCCTCAGTTTTGTCATTGTAGCATGAAAGCAGCCACAGACAACATGTAAATGAATGAGCATAGTTGCATTCCCATAAAACTTTGTCTATAGACCTATAGGTGACCTAAGTGTTAGGATGGGCAGACAGGGACATAAACATAGCCAGTGCAAATATATACATAACAGAAAAGATAAACATAGCAAACAGATGAGAAACCTCAGCATAAAAATGGATACTATGAAAAATAACCAGATGGAAGTTCTGTACTTGCAAATTACATTACCCAAAATAAAATATTCATGAAATAAGCATAACAGCAGACCAGAAACACATAAGAAAGAGTCAGTGAGCTTGAAGACAAATCAAAAGAAATTATTCAATCTGAAGAACAAGAGAAAAAAAAAATTGTTAAGGAATAGAGACTTGGTAATGTCTAGAAAGATACCAATGATCTATGTGTGTAATGGGAGTACCAGAATGAAAAGAGAAAGAACAGAGTATGAAAAATACATTTGAAGGAAAGATGGATGAAATGTTGTTCTTAAATTTGGTTTTTAGAAAACCAATTTACAGATCCAAGAAGCTGGGTGAAGCTCATGCAAGATAAACACACACAAAGAAAAACACACAATGAGCCATTTCATAGTCAAAATGCAGAAAAATCAAAGATGAGAAAACTCTTAACAAGAGCCAGAGGAAAAAAAGTACATTATATTCAGGCGAACTATAATACAAATTCGGACTGACATCTCAGCAAAAACAGTGGTGACAAAAAGTCAGAAAATGAATCTTCAAAGTGCTGTAGGGGAAAAAAATACAGCAGTATCAACTCAAAATACTATATTAAGCAAAATTATCATGAAGGGAGGGTAAAATAAAAACATTTCCAGGTGAATGAAAGCTGAAAGAATTTGCTGTCAGCTGATTTATAATATACGAAATGCTAAGACAATTTTTCAGGCTGAAAAAAAACAAGACCAAATGGAATCTCAGATTTATAGGAAGGCATGAAGAGCATGGAAAATTAGAAATATGTAGGTATATTAAAAAGGCTATCTTTATTTTCTCTTAGATCCTTTAGACAATTCTTTAAAGCAAAAGTAGTAACATTGTTGTGTATGGGGTTTACAAAATCCATAGAAATAAAATGTATGGCAAGTTGGCATAAAGAATGGAGTAAAAGGAATTATACTGTTGAAAACTTTAATTTTACATGAAGTGCTGTGTATTAATTTAAAATAGACACTGATTTGGGGCGCCTGGGTGGCTCAGTTGGTTAAGCGACTGCCTTCGGCTCAGGTCATGATCCTGGAGTCCCGGGATCGAGTCCCACATTGGGCTCCCTGCTCGGCGGGAAGTCTGCTTCTCCCTCTGACCCTCTTCCCTCTCGTGCTCTCTATCTCTCATTCTCTCTCTCTCAAATAAATAAATAAAATCTTTAAAAAAAATAAATAAAATAAAATAGACACTGATTTAAAAAAATAGGAGAAATAAGTAGGAATGTTAAAAATTTAATTAAACCAAAAGAAAGTGGGAAAAGAGTAACAGAGGAGCAAAGAACACATGATAAACAGAAAACAAATACAAACTGATAGACCCTAACCCAACCATCTCAAGAACTACATAAAACGTCAATGGACTGCATACCCCAGTTAAAGGGCAGACTGTCAGACTGAATTTAAAAAGCAAGACTAAATTATATGCTCCCTATAAAAGGTGCAATTTAAATATATAAACACAAATATACAAAAGGAAAAAGATATATCATGCAAACAGTAAATGCAAGAAAGTTAATGAGGGCATATTAGTACCAATCAAAGTAGACTTCAAAGCAAAAAGGGTATTTCATACAATAAAAGGATCAATTCATCGGGAAGACATATTCCTAAATGTGTATGTTTCTAATATTAGAGCTTCAAAATGCACGAGAGGAAAACTAACAAAACAGAAGGGAGAAGTAGATAAATCCACAACCATAAGCGGAAACTTTAGTGCCTTTCAGCAACTGACAGAACAATTTAAAAAACAGCCTAGCCAACACCTAGTAAATGAGTATTGCATCTGGTCTCTCTCTTTGAGGCATCTACGCTATCTCAATATACTCAGAATAGATTGGAAAAGTTAAAATAACTCAATACACTTTCTCCGATACACATTTTTATCAACTGCTCTTTTCTTTTATTTTTTAAGATTTTATTTACTTATTTTAGAGAGAGAGAGAGAGAGTGAGAAAGAGCATGAGGGGAGAGAGTCAGAGGGTGAAGCAGAATCCCTGCTGAGTGGGGACCCCGATGCAGGACTCGATCCCGGGACTCCAGGATCATGACCTGAGCTGAAGGCAGTCACTTAACCAACTGAGCCACCCAGGCACCCAACTGCTCTTTTCTTATCACAGCCTTATTTCTCTCTTTTTTTAAGATTTTATTTATTTATTTATTTATTTAGATCATGCATGTGTGAGTGTTGGGGAGGGGCAGAAGGAGAGAGAGAATCCCAAGCTCAGCATGGAGGCCCACATGGGACTCAATCTCATGATCTGAGCCAAAACCAAGAGCTGGTTGCTTAACCAGCTAAGCTACCCAGATGCCCAGTCACTACCTTATTTTTATAAAATTCTTAGAGCTGCTGATTTAGCTCATCCAATATATGGAGAAAGTTATGGACTGTATTCTGTTCCCCCAGAATCTGTATATAAAAGCCTTAAACCTCAGTATCTCAGAATGAGACTGTATCTGGAGATAGGTCCTTTAAAGAGGTGGGTAAGTTAAAAATGAGGTTGTTTGGATGGGCTTTAATCCAATCTGATTGGATTTGGGATCTGTCTTTATACAAGGAAATCTGGACATACACAGAGTCACCAGAGATCCACACACATAGAGAAAGGACCAAGTGAGGACACAGTGAGAAGGTGATCATGTGTAAGCCAAAGACAGTGGCCTCAGAAGAAACTAAAGCTTCTGACACCTTGATCTTGGACTCATAGCATGGCCGACTACGAACCATACCACTGCCTGGCATCATGGGGCAGTATCGTACTGCATATCGTTAGCCAGGAAAAGGTCAAAATTCAAAACTGGAAATACAGTTTCTACTAAATGCATATCACTTTTGCACCTAATAACGTCAAAAAATCATTACGTTGAATCATCATTAAGTCTGGAACAGTCTATACTATCTAGGAAATGAGAATATTCGAAGATGGGCTGGAAGACTTTATGCTTAATGGTATTCCACGAATAGAAATACACAGGGAAAGACACATGGCATGTTTGCCTTGACTAAAGAAGGCTTTGACACTTGAGTACAATGCACCATAGTAAGATTCAGAGCCAAGTACTCGTATGACATTAAAATAGACAATGAAAAGGAAGAAATGAAGACACACTAATACTGACATCTTGACCCAGGTGTGTGCTCGGTTGACTCCAATTCTATGAGACACTCAGAATTTAGAGGAGGCAGTGTGTCTAGTCCAAAAGTCACATTTTATAAAGTGGAAACTGAAGCCCGGAGAAATTAAGTGACTATCCAAGGTCACACAGCCAGTGGCAGAAATAGGCCTTGACCTAAGTCCCTAAATACCCAGTATTCACTTCACAGGACCAAAAATGGGACAGTGAAGTCAATAATGTGATAATCGTGTGTTATAAAAAGCAGATAACAACAGTGTTCTCTGGTACTAGCTTGACTCCAGTAATGAAAACATTTAGGGTCAAATGAAGAAGCAAAGACAGTTTAATAAATGACAATAATCTGAGTATATTTTAATGTGGAAAGAAAATAGCTTTTATTTAGTATTTGCTCTCATCTGTGAATGGCAGGCTATCTCTGAGAACGGCAATAAGATAAAATTCCTTCCTATATAGCAATAAACTAATTATAGATCCTTTTTGGCATCACACAGTAGTACCTTTGGAAGTATTAACAGAGAAGACAGTGCAGTGAGGGGAAAATTTTGAGTGGTGCCAGGGGCTGGGTAGGGGGAGAGAAAATCATAGCTGGCCTCACCTATTGGGCTCTAAAAATGTTCAAAGATCCATCTAGTATGAGTGGTGCTTAAAATGAGACATAGGCGGGCAGGCCAAACCACCCAGACCAAGGGGTCGGAGTTGGCATGAACTTCTGGAAAGGTGGGACCCTGACGGAGCCCCGATCAGGCTGATCGAGCTTAACGGTCCTGTTGTCTAGATAGGTTCAAAGATAAAGTAGAAAGGAGTTCTCTCTAGAGACAGCAGCTCAATCTAAAACACCCACTGCCTGGGGTGCCTGGGTGGCTCAGTTGTTAAGGGTCTGCCTTCGGCTTGGGTCATGATCCCAGGGTCCTGGGATCGAGCCCCACATCAGGCTCCCTGCTCGGCAAGAGGCCTGCTTCTCCCTCTCCCACTCTCCCTGCTTGTATTCCCTCCCTCACTGTGTCTCTGTCAAATAAATAAATAAAATCTTTCAAAAAGTAAATAAAAAATAAATAAAACACTCACTGCCTGTCATCATGAGTCTACACATCCATATAAATGATTTTCTACAAAGGCAAAGATTCGTTTATATGGTAATGGATGTGAGATTCGAAAACAGAAATAGTGATTTATATTTAATAATTTAAATGTATTTAGTGCTTTACACTTTACTTCTGTTTTATAAAGAGAATGCAGAACTCAGAAATGTGAAGTGGTTATGTGGCATGGTGAGCACCCAAGACAAACGAGTCTCTTTAAGGTAGGGTCTGAAGCAGGTGCTGTTAGACATTATGGTGAGCGCGGCTGCATACGGTTCTATAAGCATGTCTCCTGGTGCCCCTCCCAAAGGGCCTCAGACAATCAGTTGCTCTATCCAGTGGGACCCTTTGACAAATCTTATGAAATGTGTCTCAGAAACTTCCATGGAGGCTTCCGGAGGGGGCAGAGCATTTATTCTCTGGCCCTTCTCCCCCATTGGTCAAGGGTTGCCTCATGGGTCATTATTAACTGCCCCCTCCCGTCCCTTCCTGTCCCTTCTTCCTCACCCCCAGCCCCACTTTAATCTTGCACGTGTATGAGTGCCAAGAAGGTTCCTATGAGCATCCCCATGAAGGGAATCGCAAAAGCCCCCAAACAGGAAGTGAGAGAACTGGGGAGTTAGGTGAGACATTATTCAGGGGCACCTGCATGAAAGTGGTTGATGCCCACACGGAGCTGGTCATTGCAGCTGTGGCTGGAATAGAAGGGGGGTCCGAGAGGAGGTGAAGTGATGCACGGTAAGCGTCCACTACCCAAGGGCATTTAGTCAAGGGGATCAGAGGGACTGACATCCGTCCTGTGCTCTGCTGTCCACATCATGTTCGCTAGTGCTGCCTACAGGGGCTTGGAAGAGGCGGCTTCCTTCTCCTTTTTATACAAAGATGCCATACAGGGTAGCAAAGGCCCTAGTTTTCCTCACCAGGGGCCGCATATCAGACTAGAATCTTAATTCTCACGTTCAAACGTCTAAAACAAGCAAGAAAAAGAAATAAAAGGCACCCAAATTGGAAAATAAAAAGTGAAATGATCTCCGGTCAAAGATGGCATGATCTTATATGTGGAACACTCTAAACACTACACATACATGTACAAACATACATGAGCCTATTACAACTGCTAAAAGAAATTAGCAAAGTTGCAGGATAAAAAGATCAACACACAAAAATCAGTTGCATTTCTATACACTCCCAATGACCAATCTGAAAAGAAAATTATGAAAATAATCCCATTTACTATTCATCAGAAAGAACAGAATACCTAGAAATAAACTTAACCAAGGAGGTAAAAAACTGGTACACCGAGAACTACGAAACATTGCCTGAAAAAAAATCAAAGGAGATACCAAAAAAATTTTAAAAAAAGTAAAGATGTCCCTTGCTCATGGATTGGAAGACTTAATATTGTTAAAATATCCATACTACCCAAGGTGATCTACAGATTCAATGCAATCCCTATCAAAACCCCAAAGGCATTTTTTTGCTGAAAAAGAAAAGGAAATCCTAAAATTCAGATGGAATCTTAAGGGACTCAGAGTAGCCAAAACAATTTTAAAACAGAACAAAGATGGAACCCTCATACTTCCTGATTTCAAGGCCTACTACAAAGCAAGAGTCATGAAGATGGTGTGGCACTGGTGTAAAGACACCGAGATAGAGCAATAGAGCAGAATAAGAAGCTCAGAAGTGACACCTTGCATATATATAATAATTTTCAATAAGACTACACAATGGGAAAAGAGTAGTTTCTTCAACAAATGATGTTGAGGAAACAGGATATCCACAACCACACACAAACACTCAAAATGAAGTTGAACCCTTACTTTACAAGGGATGCAAAAATTAACTCAAAATGACTCACAAATTGCTTATGCCACTCCATCATTTAGCTACCTGCTTCTTGCTATGGGGTCCTTAATGGTGATTTCAAGGAGTTAGCTTTGCTTCTTAGCTAGTTCACAGAAGTTCTTTGAAGACTGAGGTTTTATCAGCTGACTATGATAAAGGGCTTTGCCCATCATGGGCTGCAAAATTCCCAGACAGCTGTGGAGAGCTGAGCTCTGTTGCTGCATCTGTGGGATATAGAGTCATGGTGCCCTTTCTGCAAATCATTTTGTATGCTGTGACTAAGTGTGTGTGTGGCGTTAAACCTGTTTTAGTTGTTAAGAATCACTTCCTACTTGGAGTGAAAGCTAGAAATAAATTCTCTGTTGACTGTGTTACTATTAAACATTCTCCTCTTCTTGCTTCCCACCCTCTTGCCAACAGTTGCTTGGGAGCTGGCACAAAACTAGTTCCTCATCCAATGTTCTGTGAGTTGCCACAAGTTGTCCAAAGTGATACAGACAGCATTAGTTGAGAGGAGAACTAGAATCTAGATTTTTCTGATTGTACCTGGGATGTTCTTTCAACTATATTTTCTGACTATAGTTATTGGTTAGCAATTCCAATTTTCCAAGAGTTTTATGTTTAAAAGATTCTTTGCTTGAAATTATTTGCAAATCCTAATGGTGAAAAAACTAACCAAAATCATGACTCTCCTTAACACAGTTTTGTAAATGTAGAAAAGGAGAGGACAATTAACACGTACTGAGCATCCACTCTTCGGTAGGACTGTACATACTTTATCTCATTTAATCCTCACGACACCTGAGGGCATTCGTTATTAGGTAGGAAGTGTTGTCTATACAGAGCAGGAGACAAAGGCTAAAAGAAGTAATTCAAGTATACTTATTCGTATCATGCCCTGGTTCCATCTCTCGTTGGTTAAAGATTGCCCCCTGGAATGTTATTCTCTGTACCTCCAGTTTGTGCATCTGTTGCCATGTCTCAGTGAGTTCCTGAAGACCAGAAAAGGGACAGGCCAGTGAGAGATGCCCAGTACAGCTGAGGCCAGGCACAGCCCGGTTACACCTACACATCCGGTTGCTGATGCCAGATGATGCACAAGAGGTGTCCCATACACCCACCCACTACAAACACATATCCATCTAGTCCATAATCTTCTTAATTCTAGCCCACATGTTGCTCTTGAATCATGCTCCCATGTTCTATGGGCCTACTGATCACCACATGGTACCTAATAAATGTTTTGAAATATACAAAGAAGAATCTTTGGAGAAGATGTTGCCATAACCCATCTTTTTTCTCAGTCCAAAATATTAGTGATATCCACACAGGGAGATTTTCAAAAGTGGTCCTCATGATTGTAATCATCTTTTTGAGGGAAAAAAAAAAAAAGCAAACTTGTAAACAATGAAGAGTCACCAAACAGTTGGAAGTATGATTTTTACTTTACAAAATTATAATTTTACAGTATACAGCAGACAGTTTGGGGATGAAAAATGCCAAATGAATATGGAGATGAAAGATTCCTGCAGACTGGAAAAGTATCATTCAAGAATATGCAAGAAATTAGAAAACAAGCATTTGAGTTTTGCAATTCAAAGCTAAAATGATGAAGAGGGGGAAAAAGTGATTGGTGCTATTTATAGAATTACTATTTGCTATAAAGTAGATATGGAGCCGTAGAAAAGAAATGGCGAACTCATTAAGCTGTAGAAATTACTATAGATATGGCTGGATGATATTTTTAAATAAACAAGTTTGCACCCACATTTTTATGCCCCTCGGCCCTTCCAGATTTAGTCACCAGAGCATTTTTCTTTTCAGCTCCAGGGCAGGAAGGTACTACGTGGCAAAATGAAAGTAACAATGGAGTCAAGTGTTTGGCATTTCAGTTTTTTTCAAAAGGCTGGGCCTTGGCTGACACAGAGACGCAGATCATTCGGTAACAAGCATTCTCTGAATTGGAGAGAGAAAACTAAAGAGACCGGGATTTGTTCAAGAACTGTTGAGAGGGTAGATCCGACAGGATTTGTTAATTAATTGAGGAAGACATCAAGGATGTGGTTCCTGAGCTCCTGTCTTTGTAACCACATAGCTGGCAGTGCTCTGTCACGGTAGTTGGGACTTTACAAGGAGCTGGGGGCAGGGGAAACCAAGAGCAGGAGGGGCAGAAGGACTCAGTCTTCAGTTTTAGACATGTTGAGACTGAGGGGCCTGGGAGACATCAACAAGGAGCTGCTCAGTAGATGGCTTGATTTCTGATGCTCAGGAAAGAGATTTTACTTGGAGACATCATGTTGGAAGAGGTTAATACATAGACGATAGGAAGCTATGTCCCTGATGAGCTCTCCCAGGATGCGTGTGTGGACAAGAAGAGGGTTGCTGGAGTGGTGGGGGGTGGGAGGGATGGGGTGGCTGGGTGATGGACACTGGGGAGGGTATGTGCTGTGGTGAGCGCTGTGAACTGTGAACAGTCTTCCTGTTGAATCTCACACCTGTACCTCTGAAACACACAATACATTATATGTTAAAAAAGAAGAAGAAGAAGAAGATGGTAGGAAGGGAAAAATGAAGGGGGGAAATCAGAGGGGGAGACTATGGAGTCTGAGAAACAAACTGAGGGTTTTAGAGGGGAAGGGGTGGGGGGATGGGTTAGCCCGGTGATGGGTATTAAGAGCAACGGTGTTATTAGCAAACAATGGATCATGGAACACTACATCAAAAACTAATGATGTAATGTATGATGACTAACATAACATAATAAAATAAAATTTAAAAAACTTTAAAAAATTAAAATAAGAAGAGAAGGTGACCCAGGACATAACCTGAAGAAGGAACACCAGTGGTTAAAGATGGCGAGATACAAAAGAGCCCTCAGAAAAGATTGCGCAGTGTTCAGAGCCAAAAGCAGAAAACCAGAAAACAAAGCCCCAGTAGGAACGTACCTCACGAAGGGATTGGTCAGCAGTGTCGTCTACTGCTGAGAGGCTGAGGGAGAAACTGAAGAGTGTCCATTGGATTTAGCAACAAGGAGTTCTTTGTGACCTCAGCGAGAAGCACTCGGTTGGCATGGTGGAATGGACACCCGATTACAGTGGCTGGAGGCATAGCAGGTGACAAAAGCATTACAGAGACAAGGGCTGCCTCCGCTGGGCTTGCAGCCAAGCCCTGGAACATTCACTTCCTAGAATGTATCCCTCAGAGCCATTGCACAGAGGGAAACGAGTGGTGGGTGGGAATAACTCACCATGGTAATTTTTATATTTAAAACATAGCCTGTTGTTGAACTGAAAGGCAATAAATACTAATCGTTCACTAAGCAAACATTGACTCACAGTGTTGTTAGAGCCAGAACAAAAGCCAGGACAATCAGCTATTCTTCTATTCATCTACTAGCTAGAAATCTTAACCCTAACCAATTTCAATTTCAGATCTTGTACTAGAGATGATTAAAAAAAATAATAAAATGAAAATAAAGACCTCTACCAATTCCCAAGCACATCAAGTTGTATACATTAACTATCTGCAGCTTCTTGTCTGTCAATCACAGAGTTTAACGGACAGGCAGTCTTGAGAAATGTTACAGTATACCACCCTATTTTTACTCTCTGACTGTATCCTAACCCTGTGCTTGCATCAGGTTAAACTGCATTTTTTTAAGTCTTAAGAGATTAACAAATACCATTCTTTTATCAGTTAGCTTTACTGCATTTTCTTTCAAAGTTCTACATTGTTAGAAAGATATCTACTTGCAAGCCATATTCATTATATGCTGATACTTCTTCTTGGCCCTTCATTGAAAGAGCTAAAGGGAAGGGAGCTTGGGAAGAAATCTGACCTTTACAGTATGCATCCCATTAGGGTCATTCACATTCTAGCCCATCACCTTTCAGGATGGCATTTCTTCCTTTCGCCACCTGTGGGGCATCAAGTAACAGTATGCTTGTAAATGATCCTTATTCATCACAAACACATCTTTGGTATCAGTTGGTTTAATACAATCTCTCACGAGGGAGAAGACGAGAGAAAATAAAATAAATCTAACTTTGTTGAAATATTGATTTGTTTCTGGTGGATCTCTGGCTATTGGGTTTTGTCACAAGAAACAGTTCCCAAGAACAAACATTGAAGATGGATCCCCTCCAAAGAGAAAGAAAATGTACTCCCCCACAATGGTGTGGGAGGAAGTATGTTAATGTACTCATTAGTGAGCCATAAAATCATTCTCCTCCGGTCATAATCATCATGTGCCTTAATAGAAATCAGTGGACCAAAGAAACTCAAGCTCATAGGTGGCTTTTAGAGATGGACTGTGCTCTGACCCTTCTTCCTCGTCTCTTATTTTGCTTCTCTACAGTGAGGGAGAGACCTTGGGAGGGAAGAGAAGGAGAATTCTCAGTCAGTTTGTAAAGGAGTTGATTCAGACCACAGTGGCAGTTTATTTTTATCGTGTTCAGTCCTTTCTGTACTGAACTCCCTTCCAGGTCTCTGCACACTGTCTCTACTCCCCTGATTTCCCTTTGATGCTACTAAAAAGTGAGCCCCATCTTTAACCGTCTGATTTCCTTTACCTCTTTCCCATAGCCACCTGGGTCACATCTGTTCTTTCCCCTTAATCTTGCTCAGTTTTCCTAACCCAGTAAGGGGGCATCCATTGGCGGTCTCCTGAGAAGCATCCGCGGCCACTCGAATGCCAGGCCCCACCTTTCAGCTCAAACCCATAGCTTAGATGGTACTTAACTGCTGATCTCAGTGTCTCCCCTCCCCTCCTCCTCCCTTTGTGGACTGAGGTGAATACGGCCAAAGAAACAGCAGTTACAGCTTTTAACAGGACTGGGAGAGATGTCCTACAGAAGGCAATGAGTGTGTGGTCTCTGGTTGGAGCTTGAATAGTGACTTTAGGCTTTCATAAGGCACGCAGAATAGGAGAAAGGCCAAAGAATGTGTGACTAATGGCCTCACAGCCTACCTCATTGCCTTTCTCCCTCGAAGGGAATCTGCTGGGCCTTTTTCCATTTGCATTCCAAATATGTGATGCTTTCAGAACAAGAGTGCCCACGGGGCTCCAGTGTAGAACCATCCATCCACACAGGATCCAGTAAAAATTTCTTGATATTTCTATCATGTGGACAGTGCTGACTTGGATTCTCTCTCTTCATATACTTTACTTGATCATTTTTCTGGGAATTTGGGAAATGAGGAACCCAACAACAGTGTCTTGCTGAGAGGAACCAACAAGCTTTGCAAAAAACAGATTTGGCTTGCATTTCCCAATCTCCCATAATCTAGCATTTGCCATGACTTTTGTGTGACTTCATTTTATCCCTGAGCTTTTTCAAACTCTCTGCTGCATTTAACACACTGATCATCCATTCTTCATTTATTTATTCGTTTGGCGAATGTTTATTGAGTGTCTGTTTCATGCCAGGTGCTGTTCTGGGCACTAGGAATAGATACAACTATGAACAACACAGAAAAAATATCCCTGTCTTCACGAACTTTCTGTTCTTATAAAATACTTTTGAATTCTTTGATATTTCAGCTTTCCCATTCTCTTTTCTCCAAGCTTGCTAACTGCCTTTTGAAAACGGCTCCTTTCTTTCTCAGTCATATCCTCCTTTGGCCAAATTCATCCACTTCTGTGGCTCCCCTGTCCCCTCTCAACACTCCAAACTGCAGCTTCTCTGCTGGGATCCTGGACAATCTTTATAGCTCCCAAGAGGATGGGCATAGCATGTTCTCCTGCTTCCTGGGAAGAAGGAAGTGGTTATGATTTTCACCATCCCACATTATTGCTCTTCAGTCTCACTGAGGTGGTATGTCTTCCAGGATTCAACCTGAAAACTCTAAACTCATATTTTATACAACAAGCAGGAATACATACATTTATGTTTGCTCATATAGTATCCAGCTTATGCTCTAAGTTTGATAAAGAAAATTATTTTCTTGGATCCAGCATGTACTGGAAACCTGAAATGAGCAAACACTGTGTTCAATCTGGGGGCTTACAGGCAAAGGGTGGGTTTAGCTTAAAGAAAAGCCAAAGGAGTAGAAAGCCGTCAAGAACCAATAAGTAATTTTGCACCACTTTGAAGCAAGGCCCAAGTATGAACATAGAACATCATACTGATGGTGATTTTGGAGGTTCAGGAAGTATCCAGGCAGAAGATAATCAAGTATAGATTAAGAAGATGGTTTTGGAGGTGATGAAGAGAACCAAATTTGAGAACTGGTGTGAAATAAAACAAACAATAGGGTTTACAAAGCCCCAGATAAGAGGGATAAAGGACTAATTGAAGTCAAAATTTAGGAGATATGTTCCTTAGGAGGAACACTCATACCTTTGCCAAAACATGAGATTAGGACTGAGGATTTTTGGGTTGACTTTTGCTTTTTGCTCAACTTTGTTTTAAGTAAATTATAAAAGATTATTCTTGGTAGGTAGAGTAGAACACCTAAACCATTCCTATATCTAACTAGGATCTAGGGAATATTTTAAAAAGCAAGGAATCATTATCCTAAAGGAAAAAGGGCTTATGAAAGGGCTGTTGTTTTTATTTGGATAGGAAAACATTTGATGTAGTTTAACTATGCAACATATCTTCAAAATCAGAGGTACTTCTTAATCTACTAAATTTCTGTTATTTCTATTCATCTTCACTCAATCATTTTATAATTCCCAAAACTGTGACTTATCTCAACCACTTTTAAAATTTATAATTTATCATTACTAACATGTCAACCTCACCGATTTCTTAAGTCAATTTAGCTTAACATTCTTCTCAGAGCTCAAGAGAGCACTGACGTGGTTTGAAGTGGTGGTATTCAGAGCTGATGGCCAAGAAAGAACTCTTGAGATGTCTTTGGTTCAAAAAGTGGTTTTATTAAAGCCCTGGGACAGGACCTGTGGGCAGAAAGAGCTTCACTGGGGTCCTGACAGGTGACTGATGATATACTTCCAAGTTGGAAGGGGGTTAGGAACAGCATAAGCTTCCAAGGTATTTGGAAACAAGGTTTCCAGGACCTTGAGGGGGCTAGCTATTGTTAGGAAAAGGTCATTTATTACTATTTAGTAAAAACTCAGTCACGAGACCTTTCAGATGTGTATCACTGGGTCATATGCTTGGGGGATGATTGCCAACATATATCTTGGGGGGTAGAGATAAAGGAAGTTTCCAAAGGAATTTTTACATATTAAAGTAGACTTACAGGATCCTGGGGGTCGGGCTAGGATTGCCTTTTGCCCTTAGCAAAGTATTAACATCGAGGCAGCTGAGTTCCCAGAGGAATGTCACTCTGCCTGTTTCAAGGACCTGTCAGTGGGCTATAAGTAGTAAGGAAATGTAGTTTTTCTTTTTGCTTTGTTTCCCACATCATTCCCCCACTGAACAATTTTGACCCTTAAATCTTTAAGGTTGCTAAGGATGGAAGGTCTCATCTTTCATAACTTCTTCCTGCTGAATAGGGGCACTGAGATGTCCCTACCTATGGGTCAACATTGGTCAGCTAACGCTTATAAAAATATATATAGGCATTACCAAAGGCAGCAGCAGCTGAATCCAAGGGAGACTGCATGTGTGAATCTCCCCAAGTGGAAAGGATCATCTGTCGGCTTGAAGTTATGGCAGCGAAGGAGTCTTGGCACCAGGTGGAGAGACATGGGAGAAAATAGCAAAACATGATTAGAACAACAAAAAGAAAAGGAAGCCCAAATGAGAGTCCTTTGATAGTTGACAAAAATCCTCTTCCCGTCAAGGAGTTTAAACAATCATTAGAGGAAAAGAGGAAAGAGAGGGGTCATTTAAAGTGCCAGTTAGAGTATTCATGTCAGTTAGAAATGCAGAAATATTTTTGTGGTAATCCGGGATGTGTACACAGCATTCTGTTTGTATGATAGCACAAGTTCTACCCTGTGTAGCAGTTAAAACATCTAATATCATTGGTGTTTGTAAAACTGCTTTGTGCATTTTTGTTACTTCAGTAATTAAGAGAGAAATGCCATCTTGAGTGCCATTTAGGGCTTTGTTTGTGTACTTATTAAGAGCTTGCATGTGCCAAGCAACATCCTCCAGTCCCGAAGAGGGAACAAAGATGGATGCTCTGTGGTCATACCAATGAAACACAGAATGTGTTTTAAACTTGGAAGGTTGGATGGGTTGGTAATGGTTTTAATAATGCATCCATGCATCCCGGCAAAACCCAGAGTACAGAGGTCTATCCAACCTGGGGGAAGCTATGGACACAAATTAGACATGCACAGCCATTGGGTCCTATTAGGAGCCAGTCATCTAATTCTGGGCCTCCTTGAACTACAGTCCGGCTATCGAGGGCTATTCAGTATTACCATCTTTTGAATTTGTGGGTGACTGCATGTCGAGCTTAGTTATAGGTGGTCACTGTATGCTTGGCTAAAGCCTCTACTTGCAATTTTATATCAACAGAGGTGGCTTCTAGGATAAATATGACTAAGGAATAAAACCATCAAGAAGCCCTCTTTAAGGTCTAGCTTTAACAATAACCTAATTACTAGGAATCACTGACAAGTGGGAGAAGACTTGTCTCGGAGATAAGGGTATTCCCAAGTGCATCACCTAATCCAATCAGGGAAAGTGGGGTCATCCATTAACTCCACAAGTCCATAGTTAACCCCATGGAGGAAGGTATGCTCTGCCTTTTAAGGGGCGATTTTGTCATCCCGGCCACACAGAATTGGTCAAGGTGCTAGCTGAGTTTTACAATTGTTAAGGAATCAATCCCATTTTTCAGCTGTTCAAATAATCATATGATCATGGGGTCTTGTTATTATCCCCACAGGGTAACAAGCAAGAAGACTGTCTATACATGAGCTACTGTGGAAATTTCTCTGACATTTACCTCAAATTGTCTAGCTTAGGCAAACAACATTCAAGACAATCAGAACTAGAATTTAACATCCACAAAGATGTGTTATTGAAACAATTTTTTTTCTCTGAAATCACCCTTAGTTCCAGAAACAGCCAAATTAAGACTAATTTGTTTGCAGAACAAATCCAATTTTTTTAACAAACTTGGCCTAATTATTTACATAAGCTCAGCAAGAACAGTGATTGGTCATATAGATCTTTTAAAATCTGCTTTGCTGGAACTTTTCATAAAGAATCTAGATTGGACTTTTAGTAGCCTCTCTAGGCCAGAAGCCAAGCCAAATATTTGCTGTCAGACATGCCTGCAATACCTGTAGATTTGGGTGAATTCCTCTTCACGAGGTCCCCAAAGTATCCTGTTTCCTGCACCTGCCAGGAAGTGACATTCTTTACTCATCTGGTAGGGCTGCTGGGAACTCTATAAGCAAGGTATTAGGCCAACATTTCCAAGGGGCTTTATGGCTCCAGATTTCATAAAGTCAACCTCAATTCCTTAAAGCTGCCCGGTCATATCTGAGTTTATGCATGTCTCTCTCAAATATGACATTCCAGTCAGAACCTTGGTAAAACAACCAGTGTTTCTAAAGGTGTCCTGCTATAAGGAGAAAAGATTCTTATTTAACTTGTGCAAATGATTATGATTGCCATGGAAGAAAGAATACTTACTGAGACTTTTTGAATTTCAAAGCGTTCAGATAGAAAGAAAAAAATGAATGCTTCAATTTGTTCACAAATGAAAACTTTATCTCATTTCTGTAAATCATAGCTATCTTATGAGAAAGTTCCCTTATTCCAAAGAACAAACATTAGAGAACGAGCAATATTTCAAACAAGAGTCATGAAACTATAGTAATTTCTTCTCAATTCATTTAGTCCCACATTACTAATTCTTGTTCAGTTTGAATGAAGCTTTTTAGTTAGTTCTGGAAATTCTTACCCATTTCAGTTTTGATCTTAAAGGTATTAAATACCTATATTTGTTACAAAAGACCTTTATATGAATCTCCTTGAAGACAAACCATGGTTTGTAAGAGCACAAGAACAATTATAAATGACAAAAACTCAGAAATGGACATTGTTAAGGATCTGATATGAGAGGTCATTATGAGGCAATTGACAAGGAAATTCAGTTATTTCTGACACAGAACACTTCAATAATCAGAATATCAAGTGATGACCCATACCAGAACATAACATACCAAATAACCAAACCTAATTAGTCAAAGAGACTTCGCTTATGATTTAAATCTTGAGGAATTTTGTTAAAACCTTAGCAACTTTCAGGTGGCACAGTTGGCTAAGCGTCAGATTCTTGGTTTCCACTCAGGTTGTGATCTCAGGGTGGTGAGATGGAGCCCCACATGGAGCTCCACATTCAGCATGGAGTCTGCTTAAGACTCTCTCTTCCTGGAGGGGACATCGGAGGGGGAGACAAACCATGAGAGACTATGGACTCCGAGAAACAGACCGAGGGTTTTGGAGGAGAGAAGGTGGGAGGATGGGTTAGCCTGGTGATGGGTATTAAAGAGGCCATGTACTGCATGCAGCACTGGGTGTTATATGCAAACAATGAATCATGGAACACTTCATCAAAAACTAATGATGGACAGTATGGTGATTAACATGACATAATAAAAAAAAAAAGACTCTCTCTTCCTCCCTCCACCCCTCCCCCCAAAATAAATAATAATAAATCTATAAATAAATAAATCTACAAATAAATGAATAAAACAAAACCTTAGCAAGCTTTAAAGCACATACATAAATAGGATTCCAGATGGTTAAAGACCTGATAAAGACAAAGCATAGAAACTGGTTTTTCTGGGCAGGCAAAGAAAAGAGAAAACAACTTTGTTTACATTTTCTTATCAAGGGCAGACCAACAATTCAAGAAAACTTTGTCTTTTTAACTGAGAGAAAGCAGAATACCAGAGTACTTTTTTAAAATCCATTCATTTCGATCTTAGTTCCTCCTGACCACACAATAAAATTTCTTTCCAAAGATTCCCATCATAAACCTTCTACAACTTACTTTTGTATTCAGATTTTGTACCAAGCCATTTCTCTCCAAATGACCAGTCTCATTTAGGGCAAAATGACCTTCTTTTACCTTCAACAAAAATGTATTCCCATTCCTTATGTCTTTCTTACACATATAGAATTGCTTCCCTTATTCCCATCAGTCTTAATTACGTTTAGCAGGATTTTAACTCTTAGAAACCTTAGTCTCCAGTGAAAACCAAGTAGTTACCAAGTGTGAACTGTCACACCAGAATTCTTTAGATGGTAAATTTATGGATCAGTTAAGCACAATGCATGTTTTCCAACAGACCCAAATATCTGCAGCTTCTTTGCAATAAGAAGTCAAAAGCACAAACATACTATGTTCAGTAAGTATGCTTAAGCCCTTTATTCTATTTGGAAAAGACCCAGATGTCAAATGAATTCAATCCACTTTATCATCCAAGCAAAACTTTAAAGTTACCAAAGACATTGAAAGCTATCTTAACAATTACCCATGAAAACTTTGAGACAGACAACATTAACCGTCATTTTAAGTCACCTTTTTCGTAACAAATTGCAACAGAGATAACATGAGCTTATTTGACCTGTAGTAAACCTTGGTAGAATAAAAGTTCCATATTTAATGCTTATAAATCTAAAGACATGTCCATTTTAATTAAACCAACAAACTTAAATTAAATACCAAATTATGTTCTACCTGGGTCCACTTAAAAGTCAGTCAACTTTTTCCCCATTATCACTTTTTACCAGGGGCACCAGTGGGGCAATTTGAAGTGGGTGGTGTATGCTAGGGTGCACCCAAGGTGGTGCAGGAACTAGGGGAGAGGGAGGGGGAGGCAGGTGAAGGGTTGTCAGTTCTAAACCTCATCAGCTCGGACAGATGAGCAGACACCATGGTTCTCTCCACCAGAGTGGAAATATGCAGCCCATATTGGGCCAGAGGAGACAGGGAACTTCCCTGAAACAAAGGGAGTTTCAGCAGCTATTTGGGAATATTCCTTCAAGTCCCGAGGTAGACTAACCCCAGGTGGCTCCAATTATAGCCATTAACCTGGAAAATGAATGAGGGAGAAGCCCCCACATGTATTAGGAGAAGGAACAGTGAGAGAGTCAGAGTCCCCTTCATTACTGAGGGCCTGTGTTTCCTCCAGCAACCTGGCTTCTATTAGGAGCAGGCCTATTTAGATAATTGTCACCCAGTATGTCAGGAGGGAGTTTACTGGCCTGGTTACTGACCAAACACATTCTGAAAGAAGTCCTTAGGTCTGAGTCCTGATTTAGAGCCCTGAAGACCTGGACCTAGGGTACCTTCGTCCATTTGCCCGTTTCTTGCAGAAGAGAGCTAACTAATAGATCCTACTGAGGTAATGCAGTGTTACAGAAGATCAGTCCTTTCCCAAATTTTGCAATCTGAATTGTTTCCCATGGGTTAAAGGCATCCCAAGGGAGAGTTCTTGGGACCTGAAGAAGAGATAGGTCCATTACCAAGAAAATTCCCCCTTACTCCCGGGTGGTGTCCCACACAAGATGTCAGAGGTTCCTAGTATCAAAGTGACCTGAGGTGTCCCTTGAACAAAATCACTGTGATCACTACCTGCTATTAAAGGCCCCTGCAGAAAGGATGCTAGGGTCCCCCCACTTGCACACTGAATTCTAGACTGCAAAATGGGTGCTGATGTATGCACTGAGATACCTTGCCTTGAAGGTCATGCCATGAAGGTCATACCTTATTTTACCTTGCCTTGAAGAACTCACCATTTTTAACCCATGGAAAACAGAAGAAAAGTTATACAAGGGGAAATTACCCAATTTTGTCATTTAAGTAGTTAGTAGAGGACGTTGACAGCAAACAGTAAAGATAGAAATCCATCGTGGTCTAAGGGGCATTCCAACACATGTAGTCCTTACCTCCGACTTCTCTAGGAAACGGTCCCAAGTTGGGTTTTAATTCAATCGTGTACTGATTTCAGCCAGTTCGGAGTGGAGGTCCCGCAGCCAGAAGCAGCTAGACCAGAGATGTGGAGGGGATCACGTTAGACCAATGAGGAGGAAACCTCACACGGGAGTCTTAAGACTGGCAGCCGTCCTGGACAGAAAACTTGGTATAAGGACAGGAATAAAGAGAGGGCATCAAGTTCCTGGATCTAATTACCATTCCAGCCAGGGGACTAACTTCCAGCCAAAAGGCAGGCTTTTTCCTCCCCGTAGAGTAGCCACGGGCTCGAGGATCGCAGCCTGAGCAAATGACATGAAGGTGTTCCAATAAGACCATAGTCCTTGAGGAGCCCCTGGAATGAGAGTAAAAGGAGAGAAGAGAAAAGTACTCACCACATCTGCACTGAGGTTCAGAGTCCAGATGAAAAGACTTGGAGCCCCTTGTTGGAATGCCAGATGAAGCGGTTTGAAGTAGGCGGGTTCAGAGCTGATGGCAAAGAAAGAATTCTGAGAGGTCTTTGGTGCAAAAAGGTGGTTTTATGAAAGCATGGGGACAGGACCCGTGGGCAGAAAGAGCTTCACTGGGGTTCTGACAGGTGACTGATGATATACTTCGGAGTTGGAAGGGGGTTAGGGACAGCACAAGCCTCCAAGGTATTTGGAAACAAGGTTTCCAGGACCTTGAGGGGGCTAGCTATTGTTAGGAAAAGGTCATTTATTACTGTTTAGTAAAACCTCAGTCATGAGACCCTTCAGATGTGTATCACTGGGTCATATGCTTGGGGGATGATTGCCAACATATATCTTGGGGGGTAGAGATAAAGGAAGTTTCCAAAGGAATTTTTTACATGTTGAAGTAGACTTACAGGATCCTGGGGGTCGGGCTAGGATTGCCTTTTGCCCTTAGCAAAGTGGTAACATCGAGGCAGCTGAGTTCCCAGAGGAATGTCACTCTGCCTGTTCCAGGGACCTGTCAGTGGGTTGTAAGTAGTAAGGAAATTTAGTTTTTCTTTTTGCCTTTGTTTCCCACATCAGGCACAACACCCCACCCTCCAAGAACACCTTACCTTTGCTCTATGGTACTTTACTATTGTCAAAGCACTTTCACACACATTACATGATTTCATCCTCACAATGACCCTGTGAGGAAAGGAAAACAGACACTCTAATCCCCATTTTACAGATAAGGAAGTCCAGGCTCAGGAAAACCACACAAAGTGTCCCAAATCACAAGGCTATTGAGTCAAAAAATCGTTACTCTGAGTTTTCTGACTCCTAGTCTTCTGCTACTTTCACTGCCCCACTTTTCTGCTACCTTTCTATGCATCCAGTATCTGTACAGGGGCCAGAATATACCTGTCTCTATCAAAGAATAATCATTAGCGGTACCCTAACCATACCCTTCATGCTGCTCTCATTTCCCAAGAGCACCAGCCAGACTGTACCCAGACTTTACGCACACATAAAAAGTAGGAAAACAAAACACTATGAGCCAGTGACACAGAGATACTAAAAAAATGTTCCCAAGTGTGTTCATAGATAAATAGATCAACATCTCTCCTTGCACAAACCCTAAACTTGCTTCCAACAAGAATGATAGCTCTGGGGAGAACTGAATTCCAAGATCACCGAGTCTTGTGCTGTGCCTGATGAAAAGATGGTAAGCAATTTCCCTTGCCGCACATCTCTTAGTGAAGGAGTAAAATAAATGGAGGGGGCCGCCGTGGGTCCTTGCCTCCCTACCCTGTGTTCCTTCTGTTCATCAGAATGTCCAAGGGCATAAATACTTACAAGATTCTTGATACATGTTGCAGAATCATGCTGTCAGTCATGCTTTGATAGGAAGCTGATTTCTCATATAAGGCCCATAACTTATTCAGAAGGCATCTGAAACTTTTTCACAGTAAAATGTGACTATCTAAGAAAACGCAATAATAGTGTTACCATCCTAGCTTAAGGATTAAAATGCTAAGCATAAGATTTGAGGTATCTGGGAAAGGCAATTTAGGGGGCCTAGGGCCATATGTTACTCACTTCAGCCCCCTGTGTAGAAAGCCCCAAAGAGAGTCTCCTTTTGTAACAGATTATTTTTCCCTTAAAAGGGGGAATCTGAGTTCATTGAAGTAGGCTTTTGAATTTCATTATTTCACATACTAGGCACACCAGTAAAACATATAGTTCATCAATTTCATTGCATATGAGGCTTAAAATAATGTGAGATTTTATTTTCCTCTTTATCAGCAACATGGGCCTAGTTCTGTACCCACGTGCAGCATCTTCCTCTAAAAAAAAAAAAAAAGAATTAAATCCTATTCTGGATAGGCTTCTTGTGATTATGATGTTAGGTAACTGAGTATGGGCTGGAACAATGGAAGACAATAACTCATAGATTGTGAGCTCCTCATGATGGCAAAGGCCCAAAGCATAACAGTGACATTGGATGGGGAGATAGAGTAAAGGAGAAGCTCATTGAAAACAAGGAGATCGGGGCGCCTGGGTGGCTCAGTCGGTTAAGCATCTGCCTTCAGCTCAGGTCATGATCTCAGGAGTCCTAGGATCGAGCCCCACATCGGGCTCCCTGCTCCGTGGGAAGCCTGGTTCTCCCTCTCCCTCTGCCTGCCGCTCCCCCTGCTTGTGTTCTCTCTCTCTCTCTCTCTGTCAAATAAATAAATAAAATCTTAAAAAAAAATAAACCAAGGAGATCAAAAACTTCTGAAATGCCAGAGTGCCAGATGGTCATCCATGTGATTGCAGACGTCTCCTAGGGTGATGGCAGGGCATACGGCTGAAGGAAAGATGGAGAGCCAGGTGCCCAAAATTTAGTGAATGAGTGGAGAGACAAGGAGGTTGGTGGGCATCAGTATAAGAGCATAATATGACATAGCCAGACAGCATTAACCTGAGAGGCACAGAAAATTTACGTAAAGGTTGAGGCATAAATGCCTGGAAGTTGCAGTGAAATGGGAAAGAGACTGCAAACTGGCGTCCAGACTCCCACACCCTGGGAACGTGGGAAAGCTATTAGCCTACATTTGAAAGAGCTGCAGGGGAAGTTCTTATTGTCTTCAGAAACAAGCCAGTCTTCAGGTAGGCAAGGGGACAAAGGGAAAATACTAGAAAGCCTGAAAGTTAGACGAGATTGTTAGTGAAGAAGTCTAGAGGAAGCATCAGGAAGATGAGCCAGATGAAGGAGAGAGGAGAAGAGAAAGGAGAGATTGGATCAGAGGAGAGAAATCACGGTTGAACTAATAAGGGAGAAGATAAATAATGACTTAACTTTTGGTGGTGACCAGGACCAATGGGCAAATCAACTTAAGTAAAAATATCTTTATAATACCTTCTTGTTGAAAGCTCGAACAGAAGTGGAACAGCAACTATAGGAGTTCATCTTGATGCTGGGTGGAGAATGAGTGTATGGCAGCGGCTCTCAGTGCTAGGGGCGCCTTAGAATCTCCCGAAGAACTTTTGCAAAACGTAGATATCTAGGCTCCACTCCCAACCGATTAAATCAAAATCCCTGAGAGTAGACCTGAACACTGGTAGTTTTTGGCAACAGTATTCTTTTTTTTTTTTCGGAGACTTTATTTTTTTATTATTATTTTTTAAGATTTTATTTTTTTATTTGAGAGAGTGTGTGAGAGAGGGAGAGAGAGAGAGAGAGAGAAGAAGAGAAAGAGCACAAGCAGGGGGAGGGGCAGAGGGAGAAGCAGACTCCCCACGGAGCAGGGAGCCCAATGTGGGGCTCGATCCCAGGACCCTGGGATCATGACCTGAGCCGAAGGCAGATGCTTAACCAACTGAGCCACCCAGGCGCCCTAGAGATTTAATTTTTAAGTAATCTCCACACCCAGTGCAGGGCTCAAACTCGCAACCCTGAGATGAGAAGCTGCATACTCTACTGACTGAGCCAGCCAGGTGCCCTGGCAATGGTATTTTTTTAAGCTCTCCAGCTACTCTTACAGCCAGGGTTGAGAACCACTGATAATACGGCAGTGGTTCTTGAAGTTGGTCGTGGACTATAGGTATCACCATAACCTGGGAACTTGTTAAAAATGCAAATTCTCAGGTGTTGCCCCAGACTTACTGAATCGGAATTCTGGTGGTTGGGCCCATCAACCCATGTTTTCACAAGCTCTCTGGGTGACCGTGATGCATGTTGAGGTTTGAGAGGCAGTGGTAGAAGGGATGGCGTGGGGGTGGGGCTCACCAGCTGCACAGTGGCCATGATAGCTGTGTGTGTAAGTATCCTTCATGGTCAGCAGAGTTATGTTCTCATCAGCATTGTATGAGAGTTCTTACTGCCCAAATCTTTTTACATATAATTTTTGGGCAGTTTGATAGGCCAAAAAAAAAAAAAAAAAAAAAACCACACACAAAAATTGTTCATCTGACTTAAGACTGAACATTTTTCATATGTTTATCATTCACATAAATCCTGCATGCTGCGGTTCAAACTATCTTATTTTATTTTTTTAACATCATTGCTGTTTATTTTTTTAATTTAAATTCAACTAATTAACGTATAATGTATTACTGGTTTCAGAGGTACAGGTCTGTGATTCATCTGTCATATACAACACCCAGTGTTCATTACATTCCATGCCCTTCCTAATGTCCACCACCCAACCCCCCTCTCCCTTCACCCCCCTCCCCTTCAGCAACGCTCAGTCTGTTTCCTATGATTAAGAGTCTCTTATGGTTTGTCCTAATTTCTTTTATTTTAGTCTAAAATAAAAATAGAGACCAGCCAGTTACTATCGAGCGGAGGGGCAGACACACAGAAAAGTTGCAAGGAGGTAGCAAACTCTCCATTTAGCCTGCTTTATGAAGAATCATAGGATGAAGATAGTGTTTTAATCATGAACTTTCAACCCGAGAATATGAACATATAAAATGACATCTGTTTGTAGTCTCCATTTTTATGAAAAAGGAAAGGGAACCGCTCTCAAAAAAAAAAAAAAAAAAATGAGGGAAAGAAAACTAAGAAGAGGAAATTCCACAGATTAAACAAGTTGAAATATTGGCAGTAGGTGCAGTAAAACACACAGAGAAATGTGGTATACATTTCCTGAAATGTTAGCTGTTCAAGGGAAGGGATCATGTTTCAAATTTTCTTAAGTAAAACTTAGCATATCCAGGGTGGTCCATAAGTTTTAAATAATAACAATTTGCTCTCCAATCTGGCCTCATTTAGCTTCCTTTTTTCACCCTAACATCTTGAATCTCTCCCAGGGCTTAGTTTGCAATTCACTTAAAAAAGAAGAAAAAAGCTAAGAATAAACATATTTAGGGGGGAAAAGGCAAAATAAAAC
Organism: Eumetopias jubatus; assembly: GCF_037043125.1. Lineage (NCBI taxonomy): Eukaryota > Metazoa > Chordata > Mammalia > Carnivora > Otariidae > Eumetopias > Eumetopias jubatus. Next base: position 97,821,913 of record NW_028274812.1, read on the forward strand.
AACAACGTCCTCAAGTTTGGGCTCAACTAACAAATCATTTATGGAGGGGAAAAAAAATGTCTTTTCACTTCAACATACAAATTCACTCAAATCTTCATTACTGCTTACCTAGACTAGTAATTGTTTCCTTCTTCCTTTCATGTCACTTTGCTGCAAGATTAATTTTCTTATAGCAACATTCAAAAGCTTTCAGTAACCTACCCTCACTGATAACGCATGAGGTACAAACAAGCTGTTTACCAGGCAAAGGCCATGGGCAACCAGCTCTGGGAGAAACTACAGGAGAGACAAGAATGTATTGATCTTAAAAACTGAGAAATTCCTGGAGAGACTAAAGGCCATCATCAACTTTGGGTGGAGAGCCTTGCAGAGATGGAGTAACGGGTAAAGAGAGCCCCACTAGATTGCTCTGCCTCTCTCTCAGATTTCCTTTGGATCACTGCCTGTCTCAGAGCCACTGTGAGTCAGAAGGCAGCAACAGTCCATAGAGGCAGGGAGGCTGACCATTCGCCCTTGGCACCCACTCCTCAGACCCCCTCAGCAAGCCCGCCTACGGGATAGATAGTAGACCACGAATGAGACAATTGTCTTCTCCTTTTTAAAACTTTAGAAGAGAATCCTGACCAGAGGAATCCTACTGGGGAGGCAACAGATACGTGGTTAACTGCAATCTGGTGTCTGGGACTCTCTGCCCTGGGGCTTATTAAAATCACAAAAGAGCCATAACCAAGGCCTGAGCCCTAGTATCTCATTTTTGTACTTGATGACTCCAGAGGAACATCATCAGCTTGCAGCCTAAAATACCTGAGGTTAGAACCATTATAGAAGGAAAACCTGAACAACATATATCGTATCAAGCAGAAATACTGGAACAAAGAGATTAAGAATGTAAAACAAACACAACCAAAGTTGTGAAAAAGATACTGGTAATATAAAGCAAGAAAAAAAAGTCAAAAAGAGATCCAAATGAAAAGATTGTGTGTATGTGTGTGTGTGTATAACCTGAAAGAAAGAATAGTAGATGGAATAAACAGCAAACTGAATATAGCCAAGGAATAAATTGTGACATTGAAAGAGCAGACTGAGGAAATCTCCCAGAAAGCAGGGGAAAAAAAGATTTTTGCATGGAGGATAAAAGCAGACAAGCTGACGTACTGAAAATAGGAATCCAAAAGGAGAGAAAACAAAAGGGGAGGGGGAGGGAATATGTAAGGAAATAATAAAAACAAATATCCCTGAATTAAAGAAAGATGAAAAAACTCAGATGGAGAGAACTGAGTGTCCAATAAGAGAGATTAAGAACTCAGATACAGGATTGGAAAATTTAAGCACATCAAAGAGAAAAGGAAAATTCTCAGAACTTCTAGAGAAAAAAGGGCATATCTCCTTCAAAGTTGCAAGAATTAGACTGGCATCAGATTTTTTAATAGCAACACTGGATCCAAATATTCAGGGATTTTCCAAGTATCATTCTGTTCCTGATTTCTAATTTAATTCCATTGTGGCCTGAAAACACACTTTGTATGACTTGAAGCCTTTTAAATTTATGGAGACTTATCTTATGGCTCAGAATATGGTCTATCTTTAGCAGACACTTCAGCAAAGAAGATACATAGATGGCAAATAAGCACATGAAAAGAGGCTCAACACAATTAGTCATTAGGGATATGCAAATTAAAACCATAAGGAAATACCTCTACACACCAACCATACCAAGTGTTGCCAAGAATATAGAGGAACTAGAACTCTCCTATGCTTCTGATTGGAATGTGAAGTGGGGTTCGACAACTTTTAAAAATAGTTTGGCCGTTTCTTAGGTTAAACATACACATACCATCTAACCAGTCATTCCACTCCAGTGTATTGTCCAAGGAAAAAGAAAGTGTATGTTCGTACAAAGACCTGTACTTGAATGCTCCTAGCAAATTTACTGGCAATAGCCCAAACTGGAAACGATCTAAATGTCAATTAACAGGTTAAGCAAATAGCAGTATATTCACACAATGGAATTCTAGTCAGCAATACAAAGGAATGAACTATTGATACATACAATAACATGAACAAACTTCGAAATCATTATGCTAAACAAAACAAAATCAAAGAGTATATACTGTTTGACCCATTTATATAAAATTCTAGAAAATGCAACTTATCTATAGTGATAAAAAGATCAGTGGTTGCCTGCGGATGGGGAAGAAGGACAAGAAAGGGTATGAGAACAGGATGACAAAGGAGCGAAAGAAAACGTTCGGGGGTGATAAAATATGTTCATTACCTTGATTACGGTGATGTTTTCAGAAATGTATGCATATATTAAAATTTATCAAAATCTATACCTTAAATTGCAGTTTGTTGTATGTCAATGATACAAAGATAAAGTTGTGCGGCGCCTGGGTGGCTCAGTCAGTTAAGCGTCTTCCTTCAGCTCAGGTCGTGATCCCAGGGTCCTGGGATGGAGCCCCACATCGGGCTCCCTGCTCGGCGGGGAGCCTGCTTCTCCTTCTCCCTCTGCCACTCCCCCTGCTTGTGCTCTCTCTCTGTCAGATAAATAAACAAAATCTTTAAAATATAAATAAATAAACTAAAATAAAGAACTGAAAAATTAAAAAGGGAAACATTACCCTCACACCAACCCTCCTTTCCTCCATTGGTGGCAGTTTGTTCCAGTACAACAGTTGTTTCCAGCATGTGCGCAGCCAGCCTCCACACACTCTCCAGAGAGTCACGCACCCCCCCCAGAGCCCTCAGCCTATCTCTGCAGGGCTCCTCCCCTAAATGTACAGGTTTTAATAATTTCAATCTCCTCTAATATGCTACAGAAATATTGGGGAAATATGAACACCACTTATTTAAGAAATAATTAAGGAAATTTCACTAATTTTTAAGGTAAGATCATATAGCATTAAAGTTATGTTTCCCAAAAAAGTCCTTATCTTTTAAAGATTCACACTGAGGGGTGCCTGGGTGGTACAGTCTGTTAAGTGTCTGACTCTTGGTTTTGGCTCAGGACATGATCTCAGGGTTGTGAGATCGAGCCCCCCGCCAGGCTCCACACTCAATGCAGAGCCTGCTTGAGATTCTTCCTCTCCCTCTGTCCCTCCCTGCCGCATGCATTCCCTCTCAAATAAATAAATAAATCTTTAAAAAAAATATTCACACTGAAATATTTACAGAGAAAACCATATGATGTCCTTAATTTGCTTCAAAATAATATAAGGGGAGGGATTGCTAAAGTAAATGGGGCTATAGATGAAACAAGATTAGACATGAATGGATAATTATTACAAATGGATAATACATGGGAATTCATTATAATATTCTCCTTTTTTATGTTTGACATTTTTTACTATAAATGGTATGTTAAAGAGCATGCACACACTAATATTTGTATAATAAAACATGCACAGATAAAATATAAATATCAAGGGCATTAGATTGGTTGCTATTGGTGGAGGTGGGGATAGAAATGAGAAGTGGAAATAAAAGGAAATAAAAATGAATGAATGAAACAGAAGAGTCCAGCCCAGACCAATGGCCAACCTGCTATAAACTAAGGAGTGCAATTGGCTCAGCTTTCAGCACCTTAGAGGAAAACAACAACAGCAACCACAAAGTCCTAAGTCTTTAGATTAGCATTTTTAGGTCTCCTGGGTTTGGATTTGACCTATCACTTAAAACTTATTTTTTATTATTCACCTTCGAAATCTAACATTCCATCAAAACAAAATACTGTTGACTATGTACAGCCCATTCTCTGATTCCATGATGTAGTTCCTTGTGGTCCTATTGCCTAAAATTCCATGTCCAGGTCCTGTCTCTACATAACAACTTTTCACCTATCTGTCAAAGTCTAGCCCATATCCCACCTCTGCATGATGCTTTCCCCAATGCCCACCTTACAGTGGAGAGAAATTTATGTACAAGACAAACATAAACAAAATAGCACATTATCAGAATTTTGCTTAAATAGTCATCCTTTTCTAATACGTATTGGAAGTTTTTGTTTGTCTGGGGTTTTGGTTTTGTTTTCATATTTACCTTCTGTTCTAAAGATCCAGTTCTTTGCAGTATAGTAACCTAGGAAATATATCGGTTGTGTTCATCTATATATCCCATAATGCTTAGCACTTGTGTCTCAAATCTTGGAAGTGTTTCCTAAGATCAATGTGGGGGAGGGGCGCAGAGAAAAGGAAAGAAGAAAAGAAATGCTGAACTGAATGAATAAATTGAATTTCAATTCATGGTTCTTTTAAGGGTGAAAACTGGTCAACAAAGCATCCAAGCTCACTTAAAACCATAAATACGATTTAATAACAAAAGATGTTATCAATTTTATAATTTTTATTTCTCAGCTGTCTGGAGCTTTTTTTTTTTAAGCATTTAAGTGCATACATCAAACTGTATAAAAGAAACAAAAATACAAGATAAAAGCTGAAAAATTTGTCCAGAAGTCTTTTTGTTAGCACGCTGTGCCCACTTGATGCCTACTTCAACAGCAGTAATGTGGAAGGGTGTTTCAAACCTTTGCCCTCGAAGGAGATGTGTGCTTCCCACCCCTTGCTGTGTTTACCTCAGCTGACTTGCCCAGCAAGAAGCAAAAACAGGGCTGGGGGCAGAAGAAACTCAGAACGTTTTATGGTAGGTAGCATAGCTGACTCTGAAGAGGCAGTCCTGAGTGCAAATCCCGTGAATGCTTTTCAAAGTCGGTGATGTTGGGCAAGTCATTCAAGCTCTGATTTTCTCTGTTGAGCTGCCTAATCTAAAAATGGGGTAACAGCTATTGTGGTCTGTTGCTGAGTGCCCCGTCTCAATTTCCTTTAAGTGACTTGATGCTTGGGGTGGGGTGGGAGGGAAGGGAGGCTGTTGCAGAGTTTTCTTGTTAAGAAGGTAATGAATGGGTTGGAACCACCTGGACATACTGTGGGGACTAGCATCTGGAAGGAAGGTCGACCAAAAAGAGGGTTAAAGTGTCCAGACAGGCAATAAGGTAAGGAGGGGCAGCAGAAGCTTCCCAGAGAGACTTGGAGACCATCTGGCTCTGAGCAGAGCTACTTCCAGACCAAGGAGAGCAAGTGCAGCTTGGCATTGAGGCCCAGCCCCTTCTGGCCTCTGCACACTGAAGCAAGAGAGACTAGGACAACTAATCAGTACTGGGTGGGCAGCATCAGCACCTCCTTGCTCTCTGTGCAGACCTGGGAAATCTCGCGGGATCCTGCTTCCCGCCGCAGGAACCAGAACAGGAATGAGAGCACATAGGTCCGTTGTGGTGGTGACACCAGAGAGCCAGCTTACACACCTGGTGTAAGACATCCCTTCCAAGACTCCCAGAAATACCTAGCAGATGCATAGAAAACTGGAGAGCTGAGGGGCAGGACTGAAGTCAAGCAATCACATTCTGGGCAGAAGAACCATGGTAAGTTGGATATTATATAATGGTATTTCATTTTTTTAAAAAATTTTATTTATTTATTTGTCAGAGAGAGAGAAAGAGAGCACAAGCAGGGGGAGTGGCAGGCAGAGGGAGAAGCAGAAAAAATATAACTATTGTGTTGTGAAGGGATTTCTTTTTTCCTCATATCCCCCAACTAACCAAAGTTGACTCCTTTTTATACAAATACATATATATACATATATGTACACATACATATACATATATATACTTTCTATACATATACATTCTCTTCTCACCATTTAATGTCTGTTTTAATGTTAATGTTCTACAGTATGTGGGCTACAACTCATTTTTTTTTTTTTAAGATTTTCTTTCTTTGTCAGAGAGAGAGAGAGAGCACAAGCAGGGGGAGCGGCAGGCGAGGGAGAAGCAGGCTACCCCCTGAGCAAGGAGCCCGATGTGGGACTTGATCCCAGAACCGCAGGATCATGACCTGAGCGAAAGACAGATGCTTAATGACTGAGCCACCCAGGCGCCCCAATAGTTATTTTATCTGTAAAAATTGGTGGTTATCATGGTTTACTCCAGGAGATACAAAGACAGTAATAGTTTCTTGAAATGCAAAATGTAAAATTATAGCATATATAGAAATATTCGCCTCCAGCTGCAATTTACTTTTAAAAGTTGTAGGAAAAGTATGCATGTGTAATAAAAATAAATGTATTTTCTACTATTACCTATAACTTTCATCAAAGGTTAACAATTTTATTATTCTGGAATCCTCAATAATACAAGTATTTCAGGATTCAAACTGTTGGTAAACATGTTGTTTTGAACATCATTTTCCCAGAGAGGCCTTTCCTGAGACATGGAACAGGCACCCCCTGTCCCATCCAAACGATGCCCTCCTCCCCTCATTCTTTGACTGTCATAAAACATAATAATTTTAAATTATGCATTAATTCATATGGCTCTTTATTTAACACCAGTCTCTTCCTACCCAGCTTAGCTATAAACTGTGAGAAAACTGCCAGGCCTTTTGCTCACTTTTTTGTCCCAGCATCTAGTACATACGTGGCACCTAGCAGGCACTTAATAAATATGCATTAGATCTATTTATATTTCCCCAGTACGCTTACTTTACTCCTATACCTACCTCTCTTTATGGAACCCCACCCTTCCCAGCTCCTCCATTAACCCCTGCAAAGTATTCACTGACTACTGGAACTAGAAGCAGGAAATGAACCAAAGCAACCATGGAGAGCTGCCCTCCAAGATGGCGCCACCACCACATGAAGTGAGCAGGAAATGCCCACAATCTCCAGAAATGCTACAGAAAATCGGGAAAGGTCAGGGAAAGAAAGGTCACTGATCTCAGTGTCCTTAGAGCCAATAGCTGACTTTGCAGGAGAGTCCTGGGCCTGGGACCTTTGTTCTTCTATGGTATTGGGAAAGAGCAGGTGGCAGAGGGATGCCTGGAGAACTGGAAGTGAAGAAGCAAGGTGGTGAACACCTGGATTTGAGTTTAGATTCTGCCCTTTACTAGATATGTAACTTTACAAGTAAGGCTTAAATCCTCAAAGGATTGCTTTATTCAACTGGCAAATGGAGATATTGTCTCCCACCTTGCATTGTTGAGAATTAAATGAGAGGATGCTTAAGAGTTTGAACACAATGACAGATCCACACTGTGGTCTCAGTTAATGGAACACAGCCTCCATAATTATCTGATCCTGGCCTTGCATTAGATGGATGAATGAGAGTAATCAGCCTCCTTGATCTTTTCGTCTTTTGTAGGATGAATCATCTACCCAATTTCTTCCCCTAAAATGAGATACTATATCTTACATATGCAAAACTATAGATTTTTTTGTTTAATTTTACCATAGGCACTAATGAAAGAGACATTGTTCTGCTCCTACTGTACCCTCATACACTCAACTGGAGTACTGGGCACTCTGCAAGCTTTCTCACAAGATAAAGAGTGTTCATCTTACTGTCTGTTCAATGGGGCCTGAGCCCCTCTTGGAAGCCACTTACAATACCTCCAATACAGTTTTAGAAATAGGGTGGTAAGTGGGCCTGTGCATTTATTTTATTTTTTCTTAAAGATTTTATTTATTTATTCAAGAGAGAGAGAGAGAAGCAGAGGGAGAAACAGGCTCCCAAGGAGCAGGGAGCCCGATGCGGGACTCGATCCCAGGACCCTGGGATCATGACCTGAGCCGAAGGCAGACGCTTAACCATCTGAGCCACCCAGGCGCCCAGACCTGTGCATTTATTAATAGTATCTATAGAGAACATCTTTCTGTAGAGACTTCTTTCAAAGCTCTGTCACAAATGTTAGGATGTTCAACCCTCACAATGACTATGAACCAGAGCTGGAATTATTATTCCCACCGGTTTCTTCTCTTACTTTTTTTTTTCTTAATCTTCCCCCCTTTCCCCCCAGAACCCAGGTTAAGACATGAATTTATTTGCCCAAAGTAATATCACCAGCACGTGACTATATGAAGGAATGAATGGGTGAGTTACACTGAGCCGGTAGGTCAGGAATCGAAGACCCTTTCTATCTTCTTTCCTTTCCTTCTCTTTATCCCTTTCTTCTTTCTTTCATTTTCCCCTCTGTTCTTTCTTCCTCTCTCCCATTTTCTGGTAACTTCTCATAATCTGCACCAGTTTTTACAGTCCTTCCCCTGGGACTCTGGAATGCAATACTAATGCGATCCCTAAACTACAAGCCTCAGAGAAAACAAAACATAATAGCCATTGTTTTTTATTATTTCAGCAGTGTGCTAAGCACAGTTACAAGAAATCCAGCATTCACAAATCATGCAACGACACGTTAACTGAACTGAGCTGTTAACAGACTTTAAATGTTGAAGTAAATATTTGCCGGCTTACGTTGGCATGTTTCGGTCTTTTAAATAAACTATCATATAATCATCTAAATATAAAACGAACAGCCTGAAACTGTCTAAACTAGCCATAACTTGAAAACTAAAACATGGAAACCTCAAGGCATATTACTTTAGTTAAAAAGTGATGACCCTGAATCTCCTTTTTTACATCTAGAAATTTTTTTTTAAGTTTTTTTTTTTAAAGTAATCTCTACACCCAATGTGGGGCTCGAGCATACGACCCTGAGATCAAGAGTCTCGTGTTCTACTGACTGAGCCAGCCAGGCGCTCCCATCTAGAAAATTTTTAAATAGGTAAGAGAGAAAACTCTTGTTGAGGATTCCATCTTCAAGCAGAATTTATTTTGTTTTCTTACAAGGAAAAAAGAGGATTTATAAGCAACCTTGGGTGTAATATAATGAGCATGTATTCGCTTATTTACATCTTACAAACTTTGACATCATCAAATGTAACAAATTTCTGAAAAATGTGATTATTTGTACTTTTCCTCTCTAGTTTTACATTCTAGATGGCTTCCACCATCTGCGCTAGGAACTTTTTATCAATATTGCCTACCTGCAGAATAGTATAGTGTAATGTTAACAAGGGCATGTTATTAATCATCATTTTCATCACGACTAATGTTCAAAAAAATAAAAACCTTAATCGTGTAACAAGTCCAGTCAATGTAATTAACATCAAATCAAATATTCCTTGACATTTTGACACTATTTTGACTTACTGAATAAATCCCATCATAAACCTCTCATAAACCCTTCAGGCTTTAGATACTGTTTAGATATTATGCTTCTAAGGCCTATAGAGTCATAACAGAAACCAGGGACTATCAAAGGTAACTAAGGCATCTGTCTTTCCATAACATTTCCCACTGATTATCTCATTTTGAAGGAATCTGAGAAGGAAGCCATATGCCCTACCTGAAGATAAAGGGGCGGGGGGCGGGGGGGAATTCTTCAGCTGAGAGATTTTATCCCCAGCTGGAGCAAAGGGAATTTCTCTAGAGCTGGTGTCTCTTTCAGTATGCAATATAACAGCCCTGGTAACTAAATCATTAGCAAAACTAACCAGAAGACAGTTTGACGCACATAAATCATCATGGTAACACTAGGTGCTGTTTACTATTTTCTTCAAAATGGCATCTAAATTATTGAGTTTATTTTCTTGTTGATTGTTTGTCTTCTCCCTCTAGAAGGAAAGCTCCATGAGAACAGAAATGTTGCCTTTCCCATTCACTCAGGATCTTTAGCACCAAGAACAGGACCCGTGCAGAGTGGGTACCTAGTGCATATTTATTAAATAAACAAACACAAATGTAATCCAACTGGCAGAGAATTGCCTTAGTTGCATAATCATGGAATTTCATATATTGTCCAAATTCCCAGATGTTCTTTGTAGTCCAGATCAACATTGGTACTAATTTCGCAGATAGTTTATGGACATATTTAATCCATGTTCTTAAATATTGAAAGACATCTGAAAAAAAAATTTCTTAGTTGTTCGTTTTGCATAGTGAAAACGAGAAGATAGTACCTAACTCCAACTTCAATAATAATATCTTCATGGACAAATTCTCACATTCAAGTTTTTGGCTATTGTTATAACCATTGCAGTCTAATTATGATTCAAAAAACCTAGTGAATTTCCCTATCACGCATGCCCACAACCACAGGACTATGTCCCTGACCTTACTGAGGGCACGGTGAATCCTGATTACTTCCCTGTATGTGGAAGTGGTTCATGATCTCTCAGATAAGTTATGTTTGGTTTCCTGGACAGGAAAAAGGGCTTAGATATGTGCTTGAGAGACATTTCTGGACAGAGAATTTTCATTTTCAATACCATGAATTTTACTGAATGATATGATTATATGATACTAGAAAGGTGGACTCTTTTACATCCATGGATTTACTTTATGGATCATCCTTAGGATTTTCCTTTAAAAAGGAACCACTTCTTGAGGGTAGCTATAGCAGCTCCCATGGTACTCTCACCTCTCAAGGCTATTTGAGTGATTGATGATTCAACCCTTCATCTGCTTTTTTATTTTTCTCTATATCTTCCTCCATGAGCACAAGACATAGCTATTATTCTAAAACCCAAAAATTATGAACAAAGAAGTCAAAGGGCATAGGAAGAGAAATAGAAATGTATAAAAAAAAACCTTAAAATATCAAATTTAAGAGTTTCTTTTGTATAGTCTCAACCCAGTAAAGATGATGATATTTTGAAAGTCTCTACTGAATGAAATTACACCATCACTCTTGGGGCAAGGTGGGTCCTGAATTTGCAGTCAAAAGTCCTGGATTTAAGTACAGGTTCTAGCATTCAACTTTTCTTTAGCTCAGTTTTTCGTATCTAAAATGAAATCGCATTAAAATTCTGTAAGGTGTGAAAATGGGACATATATATTAAGGCAGCCTATATAAATTATGTTATATGTTATATTAAGGCAGCCTACATATTAAGACCTCTCGAAGGCAGGAGGTCAGATGAGGGTACTGTTGGGCTGTTGGGAAAGACTGTGAGGAGGAGATGGGGTAAATGTGAGCACTCAAGTCATCACTCTGATGGGGAAGGACCTCACCACCTGTCCCAAGCCAGTGACTCCTCTACCCAGAGAAGAAAGTCACTTCCTGGGCTAGCCTTCCTTTGTATTGTCTTCTTAAAAGACAATTGACTGAGGATATTTTTACAGGGAAAAGCAGGGGGAAAACTATCTGCTAAACTTCAACTCTTGAGGACCTCAGTTTGTGATGAAATATTCACTAATCATTGTCCACTGCCAAGTGCTGGCAAGGTTGGAGCAAAAATGATGTGTTTTGGGCACCTGGGTGGCTCAGTTGGTTAAGCGTCTGCTTGGGTCATGATCTCAGGGTCCTGGGACCAATCGAGTCCCACATCGGGCTCCCTGCTCAGTGGGGGAGTCTGCTTCTTCCTCTGCCTCTCCCCACTGCTCGTGTTTGTTCTCTCTCTCTCTCTCAAAAATAAATAAATAAAATCTTTTTAAAAAATGATGTGTTCTGATCCTAGCTTGTCCTCTAAATGGCCACTAGCTTGGCCACTACCAGTGTGACTTTTGGGCAAGACTAGTAACCTCGCAGCCTGTTTCCTCCTCTGTAAAACTGCCCTACTTTACCGGTCTGTTGTAAGAATCAAATGAGATAAAAAAAAATATGTAAAAGCTATACATCATACACAAATATGGGCTATTAGTGTGCTCATTCTTTGAGCCAGTTCTTAGAAGTAGTGAGATATAGAAAGAAAATTCTGAAAGAGCAAATTAAATTTATAAAACACACCAAAGCTATCTACTATAAGTTTATGGCTCAGAAATTAAAACTGTTAAGAAGATTAAGTAAGACTGTTGATGTAAAGCACAAAACTCAGTGTAAGTATAAGAGAAATGTTCATTCGTTCACTCCTTAATTCCCCCTTTCTCTGTCAAAGCACATCATAGGCCATAAAGGCCTACTCAAAATTTAGGTATTACTGTTGATATGATTGTGTTCTGTTTTCAGCAATGAGAGGAAAGTGGAATGAATTTAGACTCTGAAGGCAAACAGACCTGGAATCAAATCCAAGTCCTGCTGTTTTCTTGCTATTTACAAGTATGGCCTTTGAGTGTGCTTCCTAATCTGTGAGCCTCAGCTTCCTCCTCTGTAAAATGGGCTAACGCCTCACAGAAATCGTTCCCAACCTTTCTGATAACATTACACACCTTGAAAATGAGAATATTTTTACTGCAAAGGATGTTGCTGCCTGCAGTGAGATGTGACCAGACCATGAGGCTCTGGTCACCCATATCAGGTCCTGCTTTGCGACCACATGGGCTGAAGGGAATGTCATTTTGGCATTTCATTACTAGTTAGGGCATATCTGTATTCCAAGGCATGCTCTTTGGAAAGCTCTGCCTTATTTGTTTTGGAGGGGGGAATAAAAGTGAATCTTCCTGGTCATAATAAATAAGTGATTTCTTAGCTCCCCTTCCTTCCCTGGATCAGGGACAAACAGAACAACCTGCTTAGCTGGCTGCACAGTCCTCCAAAGGTGACAGTTGGATTGTACCAGAGCAGAGCTGTCCACACTAAGTGATGCTTTGTGGCAACTCTCTCTTTGGTGAACTTACAAGCACACCCTTCCATAGGAGCTCTGGCCTGCCCACCTTAAGCATAGTTCCACAGTGTTCCTACCCAGGGCCAGGGAGGCAGCTGGTGACCAGCAAGCTGTTGTCTACTTTGTGCAGGTGTCTACTTGGGGAAGGAGAAAGTAGAAGAGCCAGTGAAGGTTTACCCGGACTACTCTTGCAAGGAAAACACTGACAGTAGTTGCAAAACATTAAAAATTAAAGTGCCAGAGAGGATTTTCGTGTCCAGGAGAGAGCTTTTAACCCTGGCTTTTATAGGGGCTGGGCTTTTGAGTATTCAGGGAATGTCTTTCCAGGAAAGTCGAAAACATCTTACCATCGCAACAGCAGAAAACATCCGAGACAGGAAGATCTTTTCCGAGCTCACTGCTACTTGAGTGTAGTAATGTTGTGTCTCCTAAAAGTCCTACCTTGCCTTAACTGATGCAAAAGAAATAGCATTCATTTATACCCCCCCATATGTGTCAGATGCTCTGCATGTTATTTTCAGTCTTTTTTTTTAAAGATTTTATTTATTTATTTGAGAGAGAGAGAATGAGAGAGAGAGAGAGCACAAGAGGGAAGAGGGTCAGAGGGAGAAGCAGACTCCCCACTGAGCAGGGAGCCCGATGCGGGACTCGATCCCGGGACTCCAGGATCATGACCTGAGCTGAAGGCAGTCGCTTAACCAACTGAGCCACCTAGGCGCCCCTGTTATTTTCAGTCTTTACAAGCACTCAGTGAAGTATCAATTTCCCCCCATTATACAGATGATGAAACTCAAGGACAGGAGCTTGCCCAAGGTCACAGAGCTAGAAGGGGCCAGAGCTGGGATCCCAAATCAGTTCTAACACCCAAGCCAAGACTTTTCCTGTATTCCATGTTCTCTGCCCAGTAGTAACAGAGCTTTTAATAGGTCTAATGAGTTTTCATTCTTTAAAACTGAATTTTTAAAAAAATGTAGGCAGGGGACTAAGAACTCTGCAATTTAATATTAATATTGGCATAAGTATATAGCTGGTCTTACATGGACAGAAAATAAGACCAGGAGAGTAGACCAGAGCTGGATCAGTAAAAGAGAAATGAGATAAAGAAGGGGCCCTACCCCCTCTTATCATGGGCTCCATCAACACACTGGAGACTATAGTATATTAAATAGCTGTATATATTTGTGCACACAATGACTGCAAATAAAATACTAACCATTGTATATTCAGTGCTTCTCCACTAGTCATTTTGATGACCTTAGAAACCCTTGCAAATTTTTAAAGAAAGGTACCCATGGGGACACCTGGGTGGCTCAGTCAGTTAAACATCTGCCTTCGCCTCAGGTCATGAACCCTGGGTCCGGGAATCAAGTCCTGCATTGGGCTCCTTGCTCAGCAGGGAGCCTGCTTCTCCCTCTGCTTGTGCTCTATCTCTCTCTGACAAATAAATAAAAGATATTAGAAATTTTAAAAAATAAAAAAGGGAGCCATCTAATAGAGTTAATCCTGATACGTGTAGACCAAGGTTTCTCAACCTTCACATTGTTGACATTTGGGGACGAATAATTCTTTGTGTGGCGCTCTCCTGTGCGTTGTAGGATAGGTCGTTTTTAGAGGAGTTGATTTTTCCCCTCAAAATACCTATTAAATTTTAGCCTAAGTACTAAAATAAGCAAGAGAGGGTATTGTGTGCAGAAAAATACCTTCCGGAAGTACAATTAGGTCACTCCTTTGTTTTTGCTTTTAGGAACTAGTCTTATCGAAGCAAAATTGCTTGATATCCAGTACCATTTCCTTTCTAAATGATGTGATTATGATAAGTGCTTTTTTACATTTCATCGTCCACAAATGATGGGGTGCTGTGTGCCAAAGTTCAATTATTTGGTGTTATCTAATCTAGGATGAAGTTCACATATATTTTATGTGAACGAAGCTGAGTGAAATGGGAAGAAAAAGGTAGAGACTGGAATTAGGATCTTAAAAAAAACGTAAACACATGCCTTAAAGACTATACTCAGAATTGACAGTGGGCCTACTCTGACAATAATAATTATCCCTGCCAGCCATTGTGAAACAGTTGATACTAATGTGACAAGGACGGATTTTTAGTTTCGTTTTTCAATGCAAGGTCACATAAGCTAGAACGATAGCTAGAAAACTTGCAATAAAAACAATTGGTTAACACCGTCTTCAATTTCAGGACAAAGGAAATCGATTCCCAGTAAGGGATTAGCCTATTGCTCACTCCTTTTCATCTTCTTGAATCATCCCTTATACCAATTGCTCAAATTGTCTCTTACATTCCTAACTTAGAGCTAACTACCTGAGATCATACACCAGTGAGATTTGCTTTAAATTACTGGGAGGGAGTGAATACCTGAAATGAGATTAGCCATGTGGTGATACTGAAGATAGGTACTAGTTACAATAGGTATATTATACTATGTCCTCTGTACTTTTGTGCTTGTTTGGAAATGTCTGTAGTAAAAAGTTGTGTTTCTTTAACCATACTCCACTGAGAAGGTGGCAGTCTACTGGACTCAGCCATTACCTTTCCCACTCCAACACATCAATCTGGGCATCCTCATCTTCTTTCCTAGCATCTCATCAGAAGGCCATGATACTGTTATGAAGAGTGTCACCACTTGACATGTGCCTTGGATTCTATTATGCCTCCTGAGAGATCTTGTTTCTAAAGGCATCCTCTCTTGTTCCCATATCTTTAATCCCGCCCCTCCTACCCATCTTCTCTACACAGTCAAGATTTCCCCATCTTAATTAAAGGCCTTCACTTGGCAGAGCAGACCTTTTGCAACTCTACATGAAAATAAGCATGTTTATACTTTAGAAAAATCCCTATGAACTAAAAGTCAGCTTTAAAAACCAAGTTGACAGGGCGCCTAGGTGGCTCAGTTGGTTGGGCGATTGCCTTCGGCTCAGGTCATGGTCCTGGAGTCCCCAGATCGAGTCCCGCATTGGACTCCTGCTCAGCGGGGAGTCTGCTTCTCCCTCTGACCCTCTTCCCTCTTATGCTATCTCCCATTCTCTCTCTCAAATAAATAAATAAAATCTTTAAAAAAATAAAAATAAAAATAAAAACCAAGTTGACAGAGGTTCTGTGTTTTGTTTACTTGGAAAGACAATAGCACATCTCAGCAACATGCATTGGAAATACATAATATAAAAAGATTTGCACTTTTTCAACTAATTTAGTAGCACTGACATCAGAGAATGTTTAGGTTGGAAGGGAAACCTCATTTGAACAGGTGGAGAAGGAAGGGTCCCTGATGATAAAGAACACAAGTTTACTTAGATTGGGCAGGTTGCCCTGAGCTAGGGAGAACACCAGTCTTTTGGGTACCGTGCCTCTATGATAAAGCCCTGGGGTACTTCTTCAATGTAGTCCAATCAAATTCCAAGTATAATGCAATGGTAGGGGAAAATAATCCGTTTTGCATCTTTTGCATTTTGTATTGTGTACACTTAAGAGATAGCTGTTTGTTTCTACCAATTAGTTAAAATACAAAGCACGAAAATCTTAAACGCCTCACTGTCCGAACAGAGGTCTTTTGGGGGCAAGGGAGTGTCAAAGGAGAAGAGGGCTTAGTGGAGTTAGAATAAAGACCCAGGAAGAGCCCCCAAAAAGAAACCCTCAGCTTCACCCAGCCTGTGAGGTATAGTAGAAAGTACAACGGAGTTCAGATCCCTGCATCGCCACTACCTGTTATTTACCATTACTGGATCTCAGTCGCCTTATCTATAAAATATGGCAACGATCAGTGTTATTCTATGTATTCCAGATCAAAGTGCTTGGCATAAAGCAGATGCACCATGAAGAGTAAATTATTGAGACCCCCGGGAGAGCACCTCAGGGATGTTCAAGCCAACAGAACAGTAAGGACTGGGGCAGACGACCGCAAGTGGCCTGAACCTGCAAAATTTCTTCCTCAGAGACCCTCAGGCACAACCCTTCTGCTTTCTTCCATTTGATCTCTGCGAGGCCAGCTCCGCGATCTCTGCGGAGCTGCTGACTCAGGGAAAATTGGAAACGGCGTGATTACAGGGAAATGTATTTTTTCCTCCTTGCAGGGAGGCCGGAAAATCAACGAGTCTGAAATGGCTGCTGCAACACTCTGAACAGCAGCCGGGGTGGGGGTGTGGGTGTGGGTGGGGAAGTGTGAAGAGTGGAGGGGCCGTGACTCTGCCCCCGAGCAGGATCCCCGGCATTGACCTCTCGCACGGAACCGGCACAAAGTGCTGAGTCACTAGGAGGCGGCACCGCGCGCCTGGAGGCGGGCCCGCGCAGTCATGTGGCGGGGGCTGGATCACAACAACGACGCGGCGTGCAGCGCCCGCGGCCCGCGCCGCTTCCTCCCGCGACTGAGCCGCTCTTCGAGCATGCTCAGCTGGGCCCCGCGGTGGCGCCGAGTCGCCAGCCTCCCGGCTCCACGGTCCGGGTTTTCCGGGCGGCCCTGGAGGCGGGGCTTGCGGCTGTCGCTGGGGTAGGAGGCGGGGAAGCGTTGTCTGGATCGCGGCTGGCAGTGGTAGGTTCAGGCTGACTGAGTCCAGGTTTTCTACGCAGAAGATGTGAATAGGAATCCGCCATTGAGCAAGGCTTGGAGAAGAGCTGGTTCTGCAGTCTACTGGCGCCTTTTCCCCTCAGCGATCATTAAACCCGTAAAAGATCTGTCCGGAGCTGGTCGCTGAAAACCTACTCGTAGAAGTACAGAAGGAGAAGTAAACCGAAAAGTGAAAAACACTGTCAAGGGGCGCCTGGGTGGCTCAGTCGTTGAGCGTCTGCCTTCGGCTCAGGTCGTGGTCTAGGGGTCCTGGGATCGGGCCCCGCGTTGGGCTCCCTGCTCCGCGGGGGGCGTGCTTCTCCCTCTCCCACTCTCCCTGCTGGTGTTCCCTCTCTCGCCTTGTCTCTATGTCAAATAAATAAATCTTAAAAAAAAAACACTGTCAAAATAAAGGGGATTGATTTGTTGAATGTGACTTTCTGTTAAGCTGTGGTGGGTTTCTCCCCGCCCCTTAACAGCAATTGGTAAAGGCACTGTGGCGGCCGTGGTTTAACTTTGACATAACAGACCGATAGTGCCACCATGCTGCACCTGATTTGAGATTGAACAGAGCCGGGGGTCTCTTCAGGGTACTGGCTCAGATTTCGGGTAGGAGAGGCCCCCTTTTGGGTCAACTGGAACCTGGGGCTGAATGACTCAAATTACAGTGGTAACTGTCACTACATTCAGTACCACGTAGAGCTTTCGCTAAACTTGAACTTGGTCTCTTACTGAACCACCCTTGTCCATTAAAACGGAACTGATATTCTCCCAAGAGCCCAGCTTCAGGTATTGTGAGGAAATCCAGCAGGTGTAGGAGGAAAGTGTGTGCGTTGCAAAGGGTAAATGTCTACACCTGCTCTTGTTTCAATTAAGAGGAATGCGAGCGAGAGATAATCTTAAATTTCCCATTAACCACCTTTAAAAACTAAACAGAAGCAAGTGTATTAATTTAAACACTACGGTATCTTAATATATCCAAAATACTGTTACAGCAACATGTGGTCAATATAAGATTATTAATGAAATATTTACATTTCTATGTTTGTACTGTCTGAATCTAGCATGTGTGTTACACTCACAGTACATCTCCTAGGCCACTAAATTTTCATTGGAAATACTTGATCTGTATTTCCATGTCATAAAATTAACAGACAAAAAAGTAAATTCACATTCCCAACCTGCTCCAAATTTATGTAAAAGTGTTCCAGTAATGAAATGGAATATCAATTTTGAAATTTACATTTAAGTGGATTAAAATAAAACTAAAATTCAGTTTTACAGTCAAATTAGCCATGTTGCAAATGTTTGGTAGCCACATGTGGTTGATGGTGCAAATGTGAGATAAGATTTTGAGAATAAAAAATGATCTTTTAATGCCTCACCTGCATGTGAAATGAGCAACACTGCTCCCCCCAGCTCCCCAAACTCCCTGCCTTCCATAGGAAGCTAAGATTTATACAAGCGCTGTTCTAAAAAAAAAAAAAAAAAAATCAAAAGGCATAAGTCATCTCTCCCGAGTAAGTCACTAGTGTGGAGATATTTTTTTTTTTTTGTGGAGATATTTTTAAAATGATTTTATCCTAATGTAGAAATAGATGCATGCACAAATGCAACGGGACTCAACAGATAAACAGGAATGTGTCAGGTGGAGAATTCCAAGCAGGAAAAAACGGTGGAAAGCCAGGACCAAACAATACTGGTGCAGAGGGTACAAGGAAGAGTGGGTGCAGAAGCTGAGGTTGCTGAGTTAGCCGTGAACAAATTAAAACGAGGCTTGATTTTTATTCTTGCTGTGAGCTGGGGATTGAAACATCTCCTGAGCTTCAAACACCCCCACAGCCCCGCCCCCACCCACACCCCACACATACACACACTCCACTGTGGAAATTACAGCCAGACCTTGGGTATCCATGTCCCCAATCCCTGAGTGGGGCACATCCACTATGAAGGGATGTGGGAGAAGAGACTCCTACTACCCTATATCCATTCAGCAGTTAATGAGTACTTACTAAATGTTAACTTTGTAGTTGATGGAAGTGGGTACACACTTTCTGGCCTCAGTACATATGTGATCTAGTTGCTGTCACCTTTTCCCTCCTTGACACATCATCACTCTGTCAACACAGATTTCTGCGGGTGAGGTACCTCCTTTCTCTTTCACACCAGGATAGGGTCAACTCCAGTTGTTTCTAGTATCTTCTCCTTGGTAAGCTCACGTGAACATCATTTTAGTCACATACTGGATGAATATTAGGTTTGGATGAGGGATATGCTTTTGGAGATGATTCCTTCAAAAAATCCATCTGGAGACATTGACAAAGTCCCTTTCGTTGCAATGAATGGTGTCTGGGCCATCCAAAGACTTTATCTCATCAGATAATTAATTTAGAGAATACACAAATGCTTGTAATATTTACACATTGTATATACAGAAAACTTGTAGACAAATCGATTCCTCTTAATAACCAGGTAATTTATTGGCCATAGATTCTGCATGTCTGCATCGTGCACACTCTTACAACATCCATAAAAGATAGAATTAATATAATTTTACACCGGTACGGAAATAGCGTGCCCAAGATCTCACAGTAAATAGTGGAAACTAGAATTTAACAAGTGTTTCATCTGACTCCCAAGCTATGGAGTTATTACCATACCCTGCAGCTCTCATCTGTTTTTTATAAGCGTGAGGCCTTTTCTCACCTCAAAAAGAATATGGTGGGTTGTTATTAATTCCAAAAACCAAATTTTTTCCGCAACACAAAGTTTATCTCTTTGGATTAGAGAACACAGGTTTTTACGTACCTCCTTTGCTTAAAGCATGCCAGACCTCACTCGCCCCCGCCCCTTTGACTCCGCCCCAATCACGCCTGCGCACGCCTCCTCCGAGGCCTTCTTTGAGCCTCTTTGGGCGCTCGGCCACGCCTCCTCGCCTGCACCGCCTTCTTTCCCCGCCCCCGCCCGTAGTCTTTAAAATCCGGAGCGACGGATCGCGCTCTGGAGCTGTGAGTCGATAGGAAGACTGGGCATGCTCTGTGGCGGCGCAGGTCTTGGTCACAAGTAGGAAGAAGCTAGTGCACGACACCGGTAAAGAGAAGCGAGAGCCGCTGCCGCACAGTGCCTGTGGGGTCCGTCGCCGCCGCCTGGGTGCAGGAGCGGGGCGGGAGCCGGAGCGGGCAAGGGGCGAGGCCACTGGGCCGAGAGCCGCCCAGCCTGCCCTCCCGTCCTCTGCCTGTGTCCGCGCGGCGCGCCGGACCCCTGAGTCGGTCACCTGGGCAGCAAGGACCCCGCGCAGGGGAGCGGAGCGGACCGTCGCTCCGCCGGCTGCGGCCCAAGGGCGCCCCCGCGGGGCGGAGCGGCCGCTGCCGCCGCCGCCTTCTGCGGGCAGCTGAGTGTCCAGCTTGCGCCTGAGCGAGCGGCCGCCGTCAGCCCCGAGGAGAAGGAGGGGGCAGCCATGGGGCTGCTGTCCCAGGGCTCGCCGCTGAGCTGGGAGGAGACCAAGCGCCACGCCGACCACGTGCGGCGGCACGGGATCCTCCAGTTCCTGCACATCTACCACGCTGTCAAGGACCGGCACAAGGACGTGCTCAAGTGGGGCGACGAGGTGAGCGCCCGCGGCCTCCGCCCCCGCCGGGCGCCCCTGTCAGGCCACTCCGCCTCTCCTTTGTTCGGCGAGGCGCGCCCCGCGCCCCCACGGCGGTCCGCGTCCTGCGGTGCGCCCCGAGGGTCCCCAGATGCGTCTCCGCCCCGGCACGCTGTCCCTGCCCTCACCGGGCGGGTGTCCGGGGCTCTCCCGAACATGGGGCCCTGCCCGAGCCTTCTCACTAGACTTCTCTATCCCATTCATTCATTCTTAGGATTTTCCCTTCATTCAACAAATGGGTTAGGCTCTGGGAGGGTGCGAGCGTGAGCAAGTGTGACATTTGGTGCTTTCAGGAGTTTTCAGTCTGGTATATCTGCCGGCCGCGTATCGCGATCTAGCGTCAGGTGTCAAAATGCGCTTTTCGGATCAGTGAGAAAGGGACCAAGTTGTCCTAGAACGGCCTTGCTGCTAGCAATCAGGTCTTCAGGATGTTCGCTTCTGCCCCATCGCATGCAGGTTACTTTTAAAACCCCAGCTGCTTCTCATGGGCTTTCTCGCGCTCTCTACGCCCTTCCTCACCCTCCCCGTTTCACTTTAGCATAGAACAGATATTACGGCTCGGTGTTCCTAAAGGGGAGGAAACTTCTTGTTCCTGTTTAATTCTAAATGGGAACTCTTGAAGCCTCGCAACTGGGATTTGTTGGTGCCTTTCCGAGGCCTGGATCCAGTGTCTAAACTTTACAAATCAGTGTTTCAACATGTGTTCTGCCTAGAGCTGAAATGTCTTTGCCTTTTCAGTTTGTTGAACCATTGTTTCTTGGAATGATCTGGAAAGCATTGCCCCCTTTAGATTTAGTTTTCTTCTGCCAAATCTTTTTGTGCTCTCCCTTCCCGTTTTTAAAAAGTCACATGTAGATGCTATTTAAATAATTAAATGCCTTTTTGGAAAGTGCATCTGTTTTCACCATTTGTGTTCCATGGCTTGCTCAGGTGTAAATTTCTTTTCACTGATGTTACTGCCCTTGACCCAAGCGTCAGGGTGGTGCTATGCCAATGCAGAATCTGTTTCCTCACAAAATTAGTTTGTTTCTAAAGTTGGGAGATAATTTTGCTTTTTACAGTGGAATTGTGTTTTAAGTTAGAAAAGTATAATAGTAATTCACATTTATACTAGAAGGGGTTTGTTATACTTTGGACAGAAAAGGGGTACAGTATTGTGTTTGGTAATTCTTCAGTTTTATTCTAAAGTTCCTTGTTGCTTCATAGCATCTGACACTGTGTATGTTCATTTATGTATTGTGTGCATTTAATCTGTCTTCTATCCCCGACCCCCTGTTTTTTTTTTTCCTGCCCCACATCTCTTTGCTTCTTTCCCCCCCCTAATAAACCAGCATCTTTTGGAGTGGGAAATTTACTGTCCAACAGAAACCATGAAGTAGAAAAGTTATCTTAGATATTAAAAATAACACACTTCTCATAACTTTAAATTCTGCTTCAATTATGTATAGGGGTGGAGTGTAGAATTTTCAAGAAGAGTAAAATTCCTGCCCGCAAGTGTTGACGGTCCAGTCGGAAATAGGCAGCCTGACACATAGGGAAGAATTCAGATTGTGAAGGCTGCTCAGATGGTTAAAGGAGAAAAAAAAAAAAAACCCTTGCTCTACTTTTTACTCCTGAAATGGCACTTAACCTTAGTCCGCTGAAGTTGGTTCTTCCTCCCATCCCTGACCTGTGGTATTGCAGAAACGAATTCTCCGTTGTGGTATCTCTACGACTGGGCGGGGAGGAGGTGAGGTTTTGGAAGAGGGTGGGGAGTCTCATGCCTAAATATTTGCTGATGCCTCCAGTATCAGGTCAAAGTAATCGCTCTTATGTTACAGAACATTATTTTTCAGACTGCAGGTCATGATCCATTAGCGGGTTGAGAAACACGTTTAGGTTCTCCGTAGACATTTTTTCTCTCCAGAACTTAAAAAAAAAAAAAAAAGTGAAATGGAATTGGATGAAGAGGGACCACTTTGTCATAAATAGCAAGTATAGCATGTCAAACTTTTGAGTTATTTGAGGGTGCATGTGAGCAGGTCTGTATTGAGTCGCATGTAAATTATTTTTTTAAAAAGATTTTATTCATTTGAGAGAATGAGAGCATGAGGGGGGGGAGGGTCAGAGGGAGAAGCAGACTCCCCGCTGAGCAGGGAGCCCAATGATGCGGGACTCGATCCCAGGACTCCAGGATCATGACCTGAGCTGAAGGCAGTCGCCCAACCAACTGAGCCACCCAGGCGCCCCGCACGTAAATTATTTCTTAGTATGGTTGCCACTTAAGGAGTTTGAAAGCCAGACTCTCACATTTATTTTGGGAGGCTTCCTTGATGAGCTGAGCCTTTGAAAAAGAGCAGGAGAGAAGTTAACTACTCCAGTGTTGGCGCCATTGCGTACGCATAGGAACTCACGGATCACATCTGCCGAAGTAGAAGTCTGTAGGCAAGGCCAGGCAGCAAGCATGCGTGTATCGTATGCAGAAGCCTTGAGAAGTAACTGAGAAACAGGCTGGGCAGATAAAAGTGGAGAAGGGTGTGGTGGGTGGTGTGGCCCTAGAGATGGAGGATGGCCTTGCCAGACCGAAAATGGTGTTTGAGATGTGATATGTTGGACTGCTTGGTGTGATACCAAATTACTGCTTTTTGTGGGAAGTTTTGGTCTTAGAAGCTTCCTCCTTGCCCCCCCCCCCCCTAAAATAACAAAACCCTTAAAACTGTGGTTAGGAGACCCTGCCACTTTTGGAAATGCTCAGCCCTGGTTACTAGGACAGTATTTATATCTGGTAGTGTTTATCAGAACCCTGGATTTGTATTCCAGGGCCTGCCAAACTGCCTGTGTGATTGTGAGCCTCAGTTTCCTCTTGTGGAAAATGACGGGGTTGGACTCTCGTAGCTTTTATTGTTTGAGTAAGAACAGTTTCAATAAGATTTTTTCTTTAAATGTACATATTTCAAACCAGAATGTTACTTTTTGAAATTTACCTGCAGATAGTCTTTAGACTGTTGAGTAAAGCCAAGGCTGCCACCAATCGCTGTAGTAAAAATGGGTTGTATTCTAAAGGTGTATGTCTGCTGGCCTTTTGGAAATCAAAGGTATTTTCCTGTGACAACCTTATGAATGTGTAGATTCCCAGATCAGCTTAAAGATGCATGTTTCACCTTTGGTGTAACAGGTCCTAACCCTAGCCACCGTTTATGGTTTCTTTAGGAGATAGTTCTAAGTCCTGGGTTGCCGGGAGAACAGTTCATTTTGCCCCAGGATGGGGACGGTGGGGGAGAGATAAGATGGTTCTTCTTGGGTGCTCTCTTGCCTGCTAAGCATTCTACGTATGCAGAAAAGAAAGCACTTACCTTTTCACAGCTGACAAAAACTTTTCAGGTGCAGATTTTGTTTTTAACTGGAGTGTGCAGTAAGTACAACTTTTGAATTCACTCTAGTGTTACCTGCCCGCTAGGCCCTTTCAGCTACTTAACAGCAGAGGCATTATCAGAATTGAAATCTGTCTGACTTCAGGTCCATTTCTTAAACACGTAATACTAGATTTTGGATTATTTACAATGTGTATGAGATTTCATCTAATCTCCTTTTACAGAGTTCACGCTACAGGTTGTAGAGGTGTCAGAAAACATTTAAAAGCAAATGTATAGTTTTTCTAATTTTTTTAACCTAGTGTAGTGGCTCTTAAAGTTAAGAAGGTGAATTGTCCTCTAGTTAGCAGAGAGGTGCATGTGAACTTAGGAAAATATATGTCCTTAATATTTGAGTGTGTTCTTACCATGCATAAAGCCAATAAAACTGGGATGGGATATGTTAAGGGCTGATATGTCATCCATTGAGTTTGAAGGACAGATTTGCCTGTGTAGGTTAAGAATGCTTAAGTGACTATTTAGAAAATGCATAGCTTGTTAATAAGCTTATGATCCTATAAAAAATATAACTGAGCTATAAATCTAGAATGGACAAACACATTTTCATTTGAGTGTAAATTAATGTGTAGCTTTGGACAGATTGCTTTATCTCAACCACAGTTTTTTTATCTATAAAATAGGAATGATAATGGCTTATAGGATTACGAAGATGAAATGAGATAATGTTGGTGAAATGGTTTACAAGTAAGTGCCTCGCCTTTTGAGTGAAGACTCATAAATGGTAACTTAAAACATTCGCTTGGAAGTTCTTAAATATCTGTTTATCTCATTTAAATAGCCATGGTCAAGCAGACTCTTAACGATAGAGCATAAACTGAAGGTTGCTGGAAGGGAGGTGGGGGGCATGGCTTTAACAGGTGATGGGGATTAAGGAGGGCGCTTAGCTTGAGCGCCAGGTGTTTGGAGGTGATGAATCACTAAATTCTACACCTGAAACTAATATTACTACTAACTACCTTGAAAAAAATAATTAAAAAAATAAATGGCGGGCGTCTGGGTGGCTCTGGCGTGAAGCGCCTGCCTTCGGCTTAGGTCATGGTCCCAGGGTCCTGGGATCGAGCCTGCTCCCGCGGGAGGCCTGCTTCTCCCTCTCCCACTCCCCCTGCTTGTGTTCCTGCTCTCAGCTGTGTCTCTGTCAAATAAAATCTTTAAAAAATAAATAAATAAATGGCTATGGTCATTGGGGAATGGGGCATTCCGTGTATGTGGGTATTTTTTTAACCAGTTAACTTAAATTTGTTTTTTCAGATAGAATATAATTCTATCAAAAATAGCTTAGTTATTTTTGATGGTGTTGATGGTATTTGAGAACTATAGTATTTCTAAATTGCATTTTAAAATCTAAATTTTGTCTTAAAAATGCATTATTGGACACTGACTAAAATTAGATATGGAGTACAAATATTTCTTGATAGTCATTAGGAATGTTCAGGTTTCTTACATAGGTCATTGAGTATTTTGTGACCTATAAAGCAAAGTTGTTTTATCTTTCACTTTGCTATCACTGTGGACATTGTTTTAACAGTATTTATTATTCACCTGTCTCTAAAGCACAGTGGTGAAATCAAGGAAAAATAAATTTGTGTTTCTGAACTTTTTATATACTCAAGGCATCTGAATGTGTTGTTAAATTTAGAAAACTATATTGGGGGCATTACTGACGTTGCTGGTATTGGATGGGCCATATTCTCAAGCTTGCTAATTAATATTCTCTGTTTATACATACTTTAACCAAGTTAGGTGGATTTTTATAAACTCTAACACCTTTATTTTGATATAATTGACATACAGTAAACTGCACGTACTTAAAATATACAGTTTGCTAGTTTGATAAGTTTTGATAGATGTATATACTTGTGAAACTACCACCACAATCAAAATAATATACATCATCTCTAAAAATGTCCTTGTGCCTCTTCCTAATCCCCCTCTTCCCTCCCAACTTCCACAGGCAACCACTGATCTGCTTTCTGGCACCATAGTAGACTTTGCATTTCCTCGAGTTTTATATCTAGGAAATCATAAAGCATGTACTTTTTTGGTCTGGCTTTTTAAGCTGCTTATATATTTTGAGATTTATTAATTTTATTGCATGTATCAGTAGTTCATTCCTTTGAATTACTGAGGAATACACCATTGCATGGATATACTACAATTTATTCATTATTTGGAGTGTATCCAATTTTTAGCTATTACAAACAAAACTTGTATCAACATTAATGTGTGTGCCTTTGTAGGGATTTATGCCTTTATCTACCTTATTTCCTAGGAGCGATTTGTTTTAATTTTTTTTTTTTAAAGATTTTATTTATTTGACAGACACAGCAAGAGAAGGAATACAAGTAGGGGAGTGGGAGAGGGAGACGCCGAGCAGGGAGCCTGATGCAAGGCTTGATCCCAGGACCCTGGGATCATGACCTGAACCGAACCCAGGCGCCCTGATTTGTTTTAATTTTTTAAGGAAACTAACAAACTTTTTAAAAGTGGTTAAACTATTTTACATTCCTAGCAGCCATGTATACCGGTTTGTCCACATCCTTGTCTATACTTGATATAGTCAGTTTCTTTAATTTTAGCCATTCTAATAAGTATGTGATGGTATTTCATTGTATTTTTAATATGCATTTCCCCTGACTAGTGGTGATGAGTATCTTTTCGTGAGATTATTTGCCATCCATATGTCTTTTTTTGTCAAGTGTGCTTAAAGCCATTTGCCTAGTTGAGTTTTGATAGTTCTTTATATATTCTAGATCTAGTTCTTACCAGATAAGTTACATTGCACATATGTTCTCCTAGTCTATTTTCATTCTCTTAATAAGGGTGTCTTTTGAAGAACAGAAGAAGTTGTTCATTTTAATGAAGTCCAGTTTGTCTGCTTGTTCTTTAATGGATCATACTTCTGGTGTGGTATCTAAGAAATCTTTAATCCAAGATCACAAATGTTTTCTCCCGTATTTTCTTCTAGAAGTTTTATAATCTTAGGCTTTACATTTAGGTCTATGATCCATTTTGAGTTAGCTTTGTCTATGGTGTAAGGTCTGGGTTTTTGATTTGGGTTGCCCCAGCACCATTTGTTGAAGAGACTGTCCTTTCTCCACTGCCAGAGGTACATGGCCTTTGTAGCTTGTCTAATTCCAGTAGTCTGTGCATGTGGCTTTATTTCTGGATTCTTCGTACTGTCCCACTGATCTGTCTTCATGCCAGTACCATACTCTTCTTATAGTTGTAGCTTTAGAGTACATTGTGAGATCAGGCAGTGTTAGCTCTCCACATTGCTTCTTTTTCAACTTGTTGTGACTTTTCTAGGCCCTTTGAATTTCTACAGGATTTTTAGAACCAGCTTGGCAATCTCTACCAAGAACAAACCCTCCTAGGATTTTGACAGCAATTGCATTGAATCTGTAGATCGATTTGGGAAGAATTGACATCTTAATGAGTCTTCTGACCCATGAGCAAGTAAATCTATAATTTGTCTTATCCATGTTTTTTTAGTTTTTAACTTACAAGTCTTTCACATATTTTGTTAGATTTGTCAGTTTCATTTTTTTTTCCTATTGTAAATGGTATTGCAGTTTCTGATTCTTCATTGCTAATAGATTGAAATAAAATTGATTTTTACATATATATATCTTCTGCAATCTTACTAAACTTGAATATGTGGGATACAGTTATAACAACAGTTTTAATGTCTTAGCTGATTCGTCTTTATTATTTAAGATTAAGTTCAGTTTTATTTTTTTCTGGATAAGTTTCCTTCTTTGCATGCCTGGTTATCTTTGATTGGATGTCAGATATTAAGAATTTTACCTTGTTGGCTGCTTCTTATTTGTATATTCCTAACTACTCTTTAAGCCTTGTTCTACAATACAGTTATTTGGAGGTAGTTCAATCCTTTGAGGTCTTGATTTTATAATTAAGCAGATCTGGAGAAGTCTGTAGTTTAGGGCTAATCCTTCTACTGAGGCAAGACCTTTGTGAATATTTTCCCCATTGCCCCTGAATTAGGGGTTATTCTGTTCTGGCTTGTGGGAATACACTTGGCCCCAGCGTTGGATACTTGCCTTCTGTATGGGTTGATGTACTACTGAATCCTTAAGGGGGAACCCTCTGCAGATCTCCGGGTATTCTGTGCGGCTCTCTTCTCTGTGGTACTTGGTCCTATCAAGTCCAAGTCCAAGTTTCTAATTGATTTGGTTTCCTCAGTCCTTCAGCTCTCTCTCTCCAATTCAGGGAGTACTCCAGGTTCTGCTTCATCTTCCTGCCCATGATCCTAGAGCCTCTCTTCCAGGCAGTAAGTTGGGGCAATTAAAGAGCTCACTTCGCTTTTCTCCCCTATATCTCAGGAATCTCTGCCTTGTGTTACTGCTATCCAGTGTTTTGAGAAAGCTATTCCATATACTCTCATTTTGGCTATTTCAGGTGGGAAGGTAAAACTGGTTGCTTTTACTCCATCTTGAGCAGAAGTAGAAGTGGTTCCCATTTTTTCCATTATCCTTTCAGCTCTGTTCTCCTTTCTCTGTAAACTTTATCCAAAGGCTGGCTGCCCTCATGGTTATAAGATAACTCCAGCAACCAAAGTTTAGCCAAGTTTTTATTTTTTATTAATAAAATATTTATTTTTAAGTAATCTCTACACCCACCATGGGCCTTGAACTCACAACCCCAAGATTGAGTTGCATGCTCTTCCAACTGAGCCAGCCAGGTGCCCTTAGCCAAGTTTTTTTTTTTAAAGTCAGGATTTTCTTTGCCTTTATGCTATGATGTTCATCACTTAGTATCCCTGTTTTCATCCTGTGACTGGGTAGTTGGTGAAAACAGAATTATTTGAAAAGTTTGCATACATTTTATGAATAGACTTTAATTTGAGGATGCAAGTCTAAGCCCCGAGTCTTCCCCTGAATGAGTGTGTGATCTTAGATACAGAACTTAAATTCTTAAGACCACAATTTGCTCATCTGTAAGACTAATCACAAAAACCTACTGTTTAGTTTTGAATTGAATGTTTACATATATATAGTTTCTAGTTGTCTTTTTAACAATTTAACTTTCAGAATACTCTAAATTCCATTCAACTTATAAAAGTCAGGAAATGAATACAAGAAATGGTAGAATCTATTTCCTTACCCTGTCACCTTTTGGGTTTTAGCATTGGTCTAAGATAATATACTTCACTGGCTACTGACAAAGTAACCTAATTATAAAGCCGTGGATACTAGGTTTCTAGAAATTTTTTAATGTCTTAAGCCTATTTAAGCCTCACAAGTTTTCTATTAAAAGCAAGATGGTATTGCAAAAATGTTTTCTTGAAAACTGATATTTAAGTTTTACTTACATATGGCAAAACACTAAAAGCTTTATTTCCATGATGGATAATTTTTAAATTAAGTATTGTGTACTTCCTATATATGAAGGACTTCCTGTGTTAGGTCATGGGGTTGAAGAGAGAAATCAAGACAAGTGAGAAGCTCTCTACCGTTGCACTCTGGTGGAGGGCAGTGGGGTGGACGAGTGGGAGGGAGGAGAGGAGGAGTTTGCTGTATATTTAGAGATCCTGGGAGTCTTATGGATGGAAGGTGAGGATGGAAGGTCTCAAAGGGAGATGGAGAAGCAAGGAAAGGGAATGCACAAATGTGAGATTATGGAGGTGCCTGATGTTGAAGGAGTATTGCTGTAACACAGGACCAAAGCAGGGAAAAGGGAATGGCTAGAAGTTGAGGCTGGAAAGGTGGGTTGGGTTCAGGTTGAAGAAGGTCCTTTGTAATAGGCCATGTCAGGAGACATAGTACTGTAAGTCCAAGACTGGTACAGGGGATTTCTTCTAGGCCCCTTTGGTCATAGTGTGAAATGGAATGGGTTGGGAGGAGTAACTAGAGATTAGGAGCCCACACTGCAGAGGACATGTCATTGCTAGGAGAGAGAAGAGAGTGTAGCCTAGGACTCTAGAGATAAAGATTTGTGTATCTTAAAGAGATACTTTAGGGTGCCTGTGTGGCTCAGTCAGTTAAGCGTCTACCTTTGGCTCAGATCGTGATCCCAGGGTCCTGGGATTGAGCCCTGCATCGGGCTCCCTGCTCCACAGGAAACCTGCTTCTCCCTCTGCCTGCCTCTGCCCCTGCTTGTGAGCTCTCTCTGTTTCTCTCTCTCTCTGACAAATAAAATCTTAAGGGGAAAAAAAAATAGAGATACTTAAGGAGTGAAAGGACCTGGCACATGAGGGGTTAGGTTATGTCTCTCATACGCGTTGCTGGCAAAGATGACCAAGTGAGTAAGACTCCCTGCAAGGATGGTTCCTCGGGGAACTGTTGGTTTAGATATTCTGGTCTAGAACCCTTTAAGGAGCCCTGTACTCCTCCAGTAGAAATATCAGGTAGACAGGAGAAAGCTGGAGCAACATCTGAGCTGACTTGTGTGTATGGCGGGGCAGCCACAGGCCTAAAGATGGTGGTTAAAACCAAAGTGGAGAGCGAGCTAGCCCAGGGAGAAGAAACCTTGGCGGTGCCTCAGAACCCTGATGAATACGCGTGGGATCCTGAGAGGAAACCGTGTGAGGGGTAGTAGTCCTGTCATGTACAGGAAGAAGAAGAGCACGCTTGCAAGAGCTGTGGAAGGATGGGAACTGAAGTGAAGCTACTGGATTTGCTGGTTGGGGAGGGACTGGAGGCTTTGGCAACAGCCTATCTGGAACATATTAAGAATTTGGGAGAAAAGCAAAAGTTGGTTTCTGGCCAAAATAAATGGCACAAAGCCCGTAGATGTTTTCACAGCTCATGGGGTCCTTGAAATCTTGATTATAATTTTAGAAAGAAACAGAATTGAACTATTTTTGTTGAACTGGATAGCATGTGACTTTGGGTATCACTTAAGTAATACCTCCATGGCTGTTAAGTTATCTCTGTAATATATTGAAAATGATTGTAATGGATTGAGTATTTTAGAATGATGTCCCTGAGTCTCCACTTAAAGATTGGGTTTCTCAGACATTATTTAAGACGTTAGGGAAACACGATTAAACCTCAGACTTCTAGCCAAAAGAGCTCATTTTGGATATATCTTTTTTTTTTTTGTTTAAGATTTTATTTAGGGCGCCTGGGTGGCTCAGTTGCTTAAGTGACTGCCTTCGGCTCAGGTCATGATCCTGGAGTCCCGGGATCGAGTCCCGCATCGGGCTCCCTGCTCAGCAGGGGGTCTGCTTCTCCCTCTGACCCTCTTCCCTCTCGTGCTCTCTATCTCTCATTCTCTCTCTCTCAAATAAAGTCTTTAAAAAAAAGATTTTATTTATTTATTTGACAAAGAAAGACACAGAAGGCAAGCAGGGGGAGTGAGAGAGAGAGAGAAGCAGGCTTCCTGCTGAGCAGGGAGCCCGATATGGGGCTTGATCCCAGGACCCTGGGATCATGACCTGAGCTGAAGGCAGACACTAAACGACTGAGCCACCCAGGCGCCACGTTTTGGATCTATCTTGATAGGTATTCAGAAACCTTGGTTATCTGGATTGGTATATCCTTGGAGAGTTGATATGGCTACAATTTTGTTGGACACTATTTGGAGAGATTTCTGTATTCTTAGGTTTTCTGTGTCTGTCATGGTCAGACCACTTGGGATTTGGTAGTTCAACTTATTTCCAGAACAGGATTACAAAAGAACTCCAAACCAGATGTTCCTCATTGCATAAATGTTCACACAGATCCACTGGTCTTGTCTCCCTTCCCCCCGAGGTCCTTTTTTCAGTCCTTTGGATTTGGTTAACGCTTTTTCTTTTTTTTTTTTCCTCCTGAATGCTGATGTAGCAGAGTTAAAACAAAACTGTTAGGCAAGAGACTCCATGACATTTTTCCTGGAAGCTAGTAAGAATCTAGGCTGTGACTCTGCCCCATGTGGATTACCTGCAGGGGTCATGGGCTGGGGTACACGGGGCTTCACATATTTTAATGCTCTGGAGAGAGAGTCAAGATCTGGAAGTACCTGTAAAAGCTGGTTGGCACTTGTCTGAAGTGTTTTCAAGAGCTCAGGGTTGCAGCATGACCTGCAACCCTGAAAGTTAACATTTTTTTCATTTGAAAAGAAGTTTTTATTTGAAAGGATATGCTCTGAGCACATTAAACCTCAGACAAACCTGAAGAGGTTATTTAGGACTGTGTCCTTCATTTCCTTGTGGAAATGTTCACATGTTTACACAAGTTGGGTACTTGCAAGTGACCTTTTTATCTAGCGTGCTTTCAGACAGCCCTGCCTGTGCTTAAGCGTGGTAGTCCTCTCTGCTTGGTCCCCCAAGGCTGCCACTGCTGTGGTGAATTATATCTAGCGGTCCTGATCCTGGGGGCTTTAGTACTCAGAGGACTAGGAAGTAAACAAAAGGCTTCTAAGTACAAAGTTTATGCGCTTTACTCCTAAAAGTGTCTCAAGCCCTTACCCAGAGAGCACTCACTTAATACACAATTCCTGAAAGCTTGGCATCTGGTTTCTCAGCTCAGGATGAACTATAAACAAATCAGCCGATTCAGAGAGCAGCTGTGAAAAGCACATCTAGACGTGGCAGCCCGTTGTACCTCAAAGAACCTTGCTCTGCTGTGATTCTAGTTAAATGAAATTGCTAATGAAGTCTGAAGCCTTAA
The DNA here is from genome assembly GCF_037043125.1 of Eumetopias jubatus. NCBI lineage: Eukaryota > Metazoa > Chordata > Mammalia > Carnivora > Otariidae > Eumetopias > Eumetopias jubatus. Next base: position 97,854,563 of record NW_028274812.1, read on the forward strand.
TAAAAAATGAAAATGTGTTTAGGATCTTCCAGTTGCTAGCAGAAGAGGATGTAATCAATTTTAGAAAGACTTCCACTGACATATACATAAAAATTTTTAAGAGATATATGCTTAAAATGGGTAAGCTTTGGGTAATAAGACAATGCATTTGAATAAAATTACCTTCCTGGCAGTGCAGACTGAGTAACATATTTGAGGGTGAAAGAAAAATGGATGATCATATAAGAATTTCCAGAAGAGCTTAATAGAAATACAGAAATATAGATTTCCCCCACCAACCAAAAGTAGAGCATCCCTATGAAACATTTTGTAACTCAAAATGGTGTAAAGAGAAGAAGCAATTACCATTAATATATATGGAAAAAATTTTGAGTGTTCCCAGACCCCAAAAATAACCTTAGATTTTTTTTTTTTTTGATACTTTAGGACATATCTTGCTCATGGATGCACAAAATAAACCAAGATAAAGCTGAGATGCTCACTGACACAGGTCAGAACTATGCCTGCTTTAGGCTGACATGCTTGGTGTGGTTCCCAAGGAAGGGACTTGACTACATTCTCTATGTTTGGGATGCCCATTTTGTCTATAAGGGCTTGCTGGGGGAACGCTATTTTCACCTTTCTCTGTAAAGGCAAAAAAAAAAAAAAAAAAACCTTCAGATTTCTTTCATTTAGCAAAAACAGGTACAGTTATCCCCCACTTTCTGAAAGTTTCGCATTATGGCATTTTGCTTTTATGAAAGATCTACATTAGTGTGTTTTTCACTAACCAAAAGAAATCCAAAGAGGATTTTTGCTTTTATCGGGGGTGGGGGGGCAGCAGTTACCATGCTAATGTAGGTCTTTTGTAAAAGCAAGTGGCCTACCACAAACTTTTGGAAAACAGGGAACACTCTTCTCTCTATACCAATTCCCCTTACGAAAGGTTTTCGTTTTGTTTTTTTTTTCTTTTAAAGATATTATTTGACAGACACAGCGAGAGAGGGAACACAAGCAGGGTTTTATAGGAACACTGTGCTTTCCGATAACTGGGAAACCTTTGCTAATTGTAGGTCTGTCATACAAACGAAATGGCTTGGTTCAAATTTTTGAAAAGCAGGGTTATACTTGTATTGCTTTAGAGCTGGAAGGGACTCCCCCCCGCCCCCCGCATTTTTCCAAATGATGAAACTAAGGCCCAGAGTCTCAGACAAATTCCAAATGTCTGTAATTGTAATATTTCTAAGAAAAGAGGGAAAATTAAGACTGTTCTGAGCAGGGTGGTGCCCCCTTGGGGATGGGGACAAGAAGGAGGTCCTAGTGCTGAGGGAGTGGGGTGGTCAGCAAAGGTTTCTCTGAAAAGGTAGCACTTAATCTGAGACCCACGGGAGCCAGCTGTTTGAAGGGCTGAGGTGAAATCTTCTCAAGCAGAGAGAATAGAAGTGCTATCAAGACCCTGACTTGGTTGTTGGAAAAACAGAAGTGTGGCCCCAACATGGTGGGGAAGAGGGAAGTTTGAAACAAAGGAGGCCTAGCCAAAAGACTGGCCCTAATGCTCTGAGTGAGGGGTGTGGGGTTTTTTGTTCAGTGTGAGCCGCTTGAAAGTTTCAAAGAGGGGAGTGAGCAGATCTGCTTGGTGCAGGAACCCAGAACTACTTGATTGCAGAATTAGGTGGTGGTCCACACTATCAGCTTTCACTTTTGACTGAGTCCTGTAGTCCCTGAAACAAATGCCAAATGAAATATTTTGATGAAATGGTACTTCCCTTCCCAAGAGTGACCTATTCTGATAGTCTCTATTTCAAGATCTTTATGTAATGTGGATTACAGCCCACTTTGGCTCACTACAAGTGTTGTAACCGACATTTGGAAAACACCTCTATTCTGTCTCAATAAACTCACCCCTGCCCACGAGCTACAAAACAATAGCCACTAGCATCTCAGTGGTGCTGTGTACTTCTGCTTTAGGCAGTTTACACGCAGTTTTTACGTACTCCTTCCCAGAAACTGATGAACTCCAAAGCCTGCTGCCCCCGTATACCAGCTCCCAAAAAAGCAGGAGGAAAAGCACTCTGACCGTCTTAATGGGCTCCAACCCAAGATGAGATTGAAGGTGGACAGAAAAAAGAAGAGGAAGGGATGGTGGTGATAAAGGAAGTAGGCTTTTTGTTTGAGTGAAAATATAAATGTCTTAGAGCCACAGATGCGTCAGTATTTTTCATTACCAGATGGCCAGTGATTCCCTTCTCGGGAAATGCCCCCATCCTTTCAAAATTATAATTCTGAATATGCTTGGTAAATTTCTCGGTCTGCAGGACAAATGCTAACGGGTTTAGTCACGTGACTGCAGCCTCCCCAGCTAATCTTCTGCTGGCAGTGGAGCCCTTTATATGATCATCGGGCTGACCTCACTCGATAGTCATGCAGCCTGTGCCAGCCTCAGCCCCGGGCAGCAGGTAGTGGGCCAGAATCAGGCGCTTCGACTTACCTCTTTCACATGAATTTCAAATAGGGCAGGAAAGGAGTTTACGTGAACAGGAGTCTCCATCTTCCACATCCCAACCTAAGGTTAGAATGCTCTCAGTGGGATATGCCCAAACATCCAGGTGGTATTCCTGAGGGGGAACCTTGATGCTGCCTTTGAGATGTGAGTACAAAAGAGTGTCTGTGCTCGATTCTTGTGATGGTGGAGTATAGCATTAAACTTGGAGGTGTTCAATCCCTGCCCCCCACCCCCTGCCCTGTCACTGGGGGCATAGGTGAGCCCCTCTGGGCACAGCAGTCACTTTGGAGGTGGAATTTCTCTGTTTTAGCATTGGCTCTCAGTCTCTTTAGAAAGCACTGTTTTTTTTTTAACCCCTTTGATGGGTTAGTCTACCACTAGTTCTAAAAACTAAAACTCCAAATTTCTATTTCTCGGGCAGTCCTTGAATTTAGGCCAACCTAACTTATACCTTGAATGTGCTTGTTTTCTTGCTTGCCCAGCTCTAGGAGTGTGTTCAGGCAGAGCTGGGTACCACCATGGAGAGTGGGTATTCTCTGCAGCACCAGCGTGCCCCCCCCTCCCCCCCCCCCGCTAAAGCCCTAACTCACCTACACCTGGTAGGAGCCACCTCAGAGGTTCATGATGCACACCTGCAACACTGAGCACTGCAGAGCAGTCGATCCAAAGCAGCCTCTATCTAGATGGGGACCAGGTTACCTCCTTTCTTGTTAGCCACGTGGTGACCAGGATTCTAGCAGAGGAATATGTTCACAGGAAAGAGCCAAGGAATTCATTTGTCCTTAGAACCCAGAAGCTGTAGGTCTAAAGTACAGATGTTTTGAGATAAATAAAAACTATATTTACAATATTGTTTCTTCAGGAGGAATTGTCTTCTGGTTTAGGTTTAGGGTTGTTTTAACTGCTGAGTGCCTGTGTTAAGTTGGTGGCCACAGGAAACATCACCATTGGTAACTTGATGGAACTACCTTTTGTGAGGTTAATTTGTGTGAGAAGACTGGTTAGGTTCTGCTAGATTTGATTAGAAAGAAGGTAGGAATGCCTTTAACATGGTCTTTTTTTTTTTTCTTTTTAAAGATTTTATTTATTAGAGCACAAGTAGGCAGAGTGGCAGGGAGAGGGAGAAGCAGGCTCCCCGCCAAGCAGGAAACCCGATGTGGGTCTCGATTCCAGGACCCTGGGATCATGACCTGAGCCGAAGGCAGACGCTTAACCAACTGAGCTACCCAGGTGTCCCTTAAGTCCCTTAACATGGTCTTTATAACCATCAGAAAATTAAAACTGATACATGCCTGAAGTGTAGTGGTATGGTTAAAAAAAAAAAAAAAAAAACATAAAGTCAGAGGCCCAGAAAATAAATGTCTCATGCTACTTAACAGCACATGAAAGCGGATCTACTTTGAGGGATTTCCTGTGTCATGAATTAGTAAGCCCAGGTACAATTCCAGGGTTGTGGTTTCTTCTGGGTTTTATTTAGTCCAGTGTGGTCCAACACAACTCTGCAGTAATAGAAATATTTGCTCTACTCAGTAGGGTAGCCACTAGCCCTATGTGGCTAGTGGGACTTGGGAACTGGACTTTTAATTTGAGTTAAATCTAAATCTGAATAGCCACATGTGCCTCCTATCTACTAGAATGGACAATGTGATATTTTTTCTTTAGTGAAAGGTGTCATTATGTCTCTTATTTTCCCCGGCAACTCCCATTTTCTTTCCCTTTTTTTTTTCTTTTTTTTTTTTTTTTAAGATTTTAGTATTTATCTGAGAGAGAGACAAACAGCAGAAGCAGGGAGGAGAGGGAGAAGCAGGCTCCCCACTGAGCAGGGAGCCCAACACAGGGCTCCATCCCAGGACCCTGACCTGAGCCAAAGGCAGACAGCTTAACCAGCTGAGCCACCTGGGCGCCCCTTCTTTCCCTCTTTTACAGTCTTCAATTTTTTCACTTAGGTTTCTTCGTATTACTAATCTTGGCATGTGAAAAATTTTTCTCTGTGTGGGCCAAGATAATGATTCAAGGAAGTTACTTCACTGAATCATACAGGAAATTCACTGATGTTATGTATTGTTAAAATTGAGATTAACATTATAAATAAAAAGCAGCGTACTCTGTAAGCTGAAGTCCTAATCTAGGATGCCAACAGAAGACCAGGTCAGGGTGAGGCCACATTTATTTTGGTTTCCTAAAGTGTAAACTTCCCTAGAGTACACCCTGTGTAATTCTGTGGTATGAAATGACATTTCATGGTAGGAGAGAAAGTCAAAATACATCCAATAATTTAAGAATTTGATAGGACTTTAGACTAAACTATACTAAAGCATTTCTTTGGGGACCATAGGGCAGTTTAATATAACCTATTAGCAGTTTAAAACCTCACCGTAAACAAGGCTGTACAAAAGCACATGTGTTACAGATTCTACCTTATGGTTACTAGTCCCCCAAAAGTGTTCAGACATTACCGCATAAAACACTGTTTTTGATATTTGCAATGCTGTTAGATGTGTCTCACCTGGGAGTCCGCCTTCAATCACATTGAGCCACATCAAATTTCATTACATCCATATTAGAATTTCTTACTCAAGTTGATTCGCTATTTGAAGCACAGCTATTCTTTTGGTCTCGTCATGCAGGTCTTCCTTATTTAAGTACAGGTGTTTAAAAATAAGCATCACTGCAGCTAGCACCTCTTTGGGTGCTCTAAGTTTGTGTATCTTGCTAGGTATCGAAATGGATGCCATCCAACTGGATGGTTGAGTGTGCCCCAAAATAATGGTCATTTGTATTTTTTATTTTATTTTATTTATTTATTTGACAGAGAGAAAGACAGCAAGGGAGGGAACACAAGCAGGGGGAGCGGGAGAGGGAGAAGCAGGCTTCCGGCCGAGCAGGGAGCCCGATGTGGGGCTCGACCCTAGGACCATGACCTGAGCCGAAGGCAGACGTTTAATGACTGAGCCACCCAGGCGCCCCATGGTCATTTGTGTTTTGCCATGTGAGAAAACAGTCTTCTGGACAGAAGGCATGGCTGCGAGCTTTAAAACTGCTTCTAATCTAGAGAAGGACTGTTGTGGCGTGATCTCTATGGGGTGGACCCAGTTTATCTGCATCTCTGAGCAGCCAGACCTGTGATTGTGCTGCAGTCAGAATGGTGGCTGGGGAAAGCATGGGAATCTTCTGGGAGGTTGTTGAAACATCAGTAGACCCTCTCCTTCGTCTGGCCAGGCCCTTTCTTCCAAGAAGCCTTCTGATCCCCTAGACTGGATCAGTTCTGCATATTGCACAGTTCTGCTTGGTCATCCCGAGCACTCTCCCAGATCGTTTGGCTCTATTGTGTTACTGGCTGTGGCTTGAGAACCACAGTGGAAGCTTGAGAACAGCAGCCACACCTGCCTGATTCTTCACCGTATTGCCAACACCTACCCAATACTGGGCCTGGTTGGGTAAAAGGACAGAGGGGTGGGAGCAGAGAGCAAGATCGTGGGTTTGGGTGCTGATTGGTCATGAACTCTAACTGGGTCCTTAACCCTCAAAGTGGCTGTGGGCTTGCTTTGGAGTTAGTGTAAAGAGAAAACTGGGTCTCTGAGAAGCGACAGGTAGTTCCAGCAGGCATCAAGACAACTACCAACAGTGGAGTAGAGGAGCTGGCCCTGAACCCCAAATTTTGAGTTTCGGTAGGATGGCTGGAGACAAAAGAATTTCTCAAAGTAGAACCTCCCTAAACACAAGGAGCTGCCTCTAACTCTTATAGAACCTAGATTGCTTTCCTAATTAAACACCATTTTTACCTCCAGGGAGTAGAAATTTTATAAAATGTCTAGCCTTTCATAAGCTCCTTGAAAGCCTTCATGGTAGAGTATCCAAAAAAAAAAATTTTTTTTTTTTACAAAGGAAATTTATTTTAAATTAGTGGTAAATGCCATTTAAAGACAACGTAAATCCTAAAAAAATTAATATTTTGATGTTAACAGTTACTCTTGTTATCTTGAACTCTGATGCCACAAGTATTTCCCGGTCTACTATACATCCAGCATTGTCCTGAGTACTTACATCACCCTCAATTAAGATTCTTTACTTCTGTTGGCCTGCTTCTGGATGAACATAAAGCACCCCGTGCTTGTGTAAACCTGCACTGAATGACTAGTGGGTTATTGTGTTCAGGTCATTCCTAGCAACACTCTATAATACATAGCCTACATAGTAGTCTTTTGAATGGGCCTTTGTCTTTGATGCAGCAGCTCCGAGATATTAGTGGCTTTTTACCCTAGTGGGATAAAATTTAGCCTTTTTAGCAATGAAATCTAAATTTTAATTTTCATTTGTAGAAAAAGGGCACATTTTAAAATGAGTGTCTCACCCAGTGGTAAGTTATTTCGATTGCGTCTATTCTCCCCCCATTTAAAAAGATAACTGATGGGTACCATATAGCAGTGTCCCTAAGTTACATTGAACCGGGAATAGATCCCAGGGGCTATTTTTGCTACTTCCAAATACTATATTGATTACACAAATTTGAATTAGTCACTCTGCAGACCACTTATAATGCCTTCGGGATTGGGTACGTGTGCAGTGTACATAGATGTTGCTCTAACTCTGATTAACGTCGCCCGCATGCTATTCGAAGTTAGGAAGCAGGTATGTTTGATCCTTGGAATCTCTTGTGTTCAGAAGGGCCTCTATGTCCCTTCTGTTATTTTCTCTGATTATGTCTTTTTCTCTCATCCTTTGGATGCAAAAAGGAAGTTTAAGATGGGGACAAAATCCAGTTACAATAAAATCCTGTGGCATTAGGTATTCTACATGGGGAAAGAATTGCCTTAATGTGTCATTTTATTATCACTCAACAGCTAGCTCACTGAACCAAACTCCATTTTGGCTCTAGTTTGGCTGTTAGGAAAGATCGAGTTAATCATTTGATGTTTGTGAGACCTAGAGTTAGAAATAAACATAAATGTATTGAGGTGGATGGGGGAAGGGTTTAAAAAGATAACAAAAAAGCCAAGAGCTGAAAGAACCATCCTGAGCACTGAGGCAGAAAATCAAAGCGACTGGGGTTGGGGGGGCGGGGTTACTTCCGAGCACCTTAAATTTGAGTTTGAAAAATGTTTAGGGAGTTCTTAAGGCTTCTAACTGAACTTTCATTTTATCCAAAAGTAAGCACGTTTATTTTTTTTTTTGTCTCCTTGGGTAAATATTCTGATGTGTTTCTGTTTCATTTGCTTAATGATATCATGGATGATTATTTTTTAATTAAGGAGAGTTTGGTTTGTAAGCATTTTAAATGTCATCCTTTTGGCTGATATTTAAAACTCAGCCTGGGCGCCTGGGTGGCTCAGTTGGTTAAGCCACTGCCTTCGGCTCAGGTCATGATCCTGGAGTCCCGGGATCGAGTCCCGCATCAGGTTCCCTGCTCGGCAGGGAGTCTGCTTCTCCCTCTGATCTTCTCCCCTCTCATGTGCTCTTTCTCTCAAATAAATAAAATCTTTAAAAAAAAAAAATAAAACTCAGCCTGAGTTTGAGCTTTTTGTTCTTCTGCCTTTCCCATGCTCTAAACTCATGGTCTCATGAGTTTGAAAACTAAGGATTTCCATTATTTCAAAACTAGGAAACCAACGAGTTACTGCACTTTAGCTTATATAAGTGGTACAAAAATTCTTCATTTTGGTAATAGATAAATGATGGCAACCCAGTAAGCTAGGACGTATCTCTTCATCTGTCTTGAAGGAAACGTGCTATCTGGTTAAGAGAACACAGATAATTGATGATTCCCTGCAGATGTGTTGGAGCCAGTGATCAAAGGAGGAAGTACTGAAGTAGAAGATTCCTCCTCAGAGAGGCAGACCTGGGCTAAGGCATCTGTTGAAATCTATAACTGTAACGGCATGTCTCTATGATGTCAGGCCCACTTCATAAAAGAAAATCAATTTGTGAGATTTTCAACCACTATTATATCTTGTTCCTGCCTCATATAGCTTATAACGATTCTTTTTTAAAGATTTTATTTATTTGAGAGAAAGAGAGAGAGCGACAGAGATCGTGAGAGCACAGGCCGGGAGGAGAGGGAGAAGCAGGCTCCCTGCTGAGCAAGGAGCCCGATGCAGGGCTCGATCCCAGGACCCCAGGATCATGACCTGAGCTGAAGGCAGACGCTTAATTCACTGAGCCACCCAGGTGCCCCTCTAACGTTTTTTCTAAAAGCTTATCATTACTAACCAAGATTGGCATCCTTTAGAGTCCTAGCAGCAAGGTGTGCTGTGCTTTGAGGCCAAGCAGACTAGGTTCACATCCCCGCCCTTATGCTGTGGCCTTGGGCAGTTTATTCAGCCTCTCTGAGCATCTTTGCACATTTGTAAAATAAGTGATCATGCCTACTTCAAATGATGGATTTGGAGATTAGGATCCACATATGAAAATTCACAGCATACCCTTTCTCATTATGTTCATTTAAAAGTAAACTTGTTTCTAACACTTAGGATATTTTTAAATATCCATCCTGAGACTTAGCAAAGTTTCTTGTTCCATCAGCTCTTAGCTTCTCCATCCAGATCTAGGACTCCTGGATAGCTATCTGTACTTAAATCTGGGAGCAATTCCGGATTCTGCAGCCCACAGTTTTCAGGCATTTGACATTGAGTGATTATACAAGTGCAAATTTCACATTTCTGGTTCATGTAGCTAAACCAAAGAGTCTTACCTATTTCTTGAACTAAAAAGTTCTAATAGAAAAGCAAGAATGGGAACTTAAACTCATCAGTAAGACAGCTATCTTAGTTCAGGCTACTGTAACATTTACCATAGTTAGGTGGCTTAAACAACAGACCTATTTCTCATGGTTCTGGAGGTTGGGAAGTCCAAGGTTAAAAGTGGCAGGAGATTTATTTCCAGATGAGGGCCCTCTTCCTAGCTTACAAACAGCTGCCTTCTTGCTGTATCTTCACATGGTGGCAAGAGAGATCATCTTTCTCATTTCTTCTAATAAGGACACTAATCCCATCCACTGGGGATTAAAGGCTTCAACATATGCATTTGGGGGAGTGGGGCACAAACATTCAGTCCATAGCAACAACTTAATAAAAGGTAGTTGGAAGTTTAATTTTTACTGTTTAAACCTGCCAGGCTATTTTCTATGGTTACTAACATTTTTCCCCTTTATAATTATATTTCTTAGCTGGGGTGCAAAACTGTCTCTTGTTGAACACAGACTGTCTGTGGTAATGGATGGCTAACTGAAACACCGTCCAAGACCAGGCAGGTACATATAAGTAAGAATAGGCCACCGCAGACCAGAGCATGCCCCCTCAGAGGAGAGCAGCTCATACCCCACCCAGTAGAAATGGGCTTCTGGGTATTTGTTTTTAAGGCTGGAAATCTGGATTTACATGTGAAACGTCAGGTTGATACTGGATGTATTGTTGCTTTTTTTTTTTCTTTTTTTTATGATAAGCTAAACAAAATATTTCTGCTGACTGGTCTGCTTCGTGGGGCACCAGTTGATCACCTTTTCTTTTCTCTGTCTCAGTAACTTGTCCAAGGGTACTTTGAAGTGTTTGCCTGAATGGTCTGATTCCATACCTTTTCACTTACATATGGATAATGTTTTATTTCAGCCATAAATCATGATTCATAGTCTTCACTGTTTACACCAACTATCATGATTATAAGCATGTGATTTCAGGGAAAACAAAAGCAGGCTCTATTTGTACTCTGCCCAGAAAAGTCTCACTCTGGTACTTAACTCCTGATTTTTATCAGAATTCCACCAGGTATTGTTATAAACGCACTAGTGCACCTTGCCTTGTAAATTGCATATGGTTTCAGGGTGGGGAAGCTGTCTTAAGTTACTCTTGAAAAACCAAAATTAAATTGCTGAAACTCCTAAAATAACTTCTCCATACTGGTGTGTTTATGATTATGATTTAACTCTCCAACAGTGAGACTTAAATGGGAGTTAATAAACTGCCAGTAAATGAGGATAATCTACCATGATAATCTGCTCAGATAACCATTTTCGTAAACTTACGGTAAGCCACTTGAAGAAATAAATTTAAAAACACAGCATTTTGTAATTGTAATTTATAGAATTTTAGCTTTGAAATACTTCTCTTTTGAAGTACAATCTGTCAAAATGGGTATCTTGACTTTTCTTTGGGACATTAAGAAAGAAGTAATGAAGGAATGAGTTCTGGTTCTCAAACAGTGGCCCTATTGACTGATCGCTTTCTCCAGTTTTTCATATTATGCAAAAGAACAGTCATTGTGTGCCATGTATCGTAAGCAAATGTGACTGTCTCAAGTTACTGTGGGTCCTTTCCAGCCTTCACGTCTTCCTGCCTTCTCCTGAAGATGTCCCTGAACATGAGTCTGGAAGGAGGTTAATCTTTCTTTTACTTTCAACAGGTGGAATACATGTTGGTGTCTTTTGATCATGAAAATAAGAAAGTCCGGTTGGTCCTGTCTGGAGAGGAAGTTCTTGAAACTCTACAAGAAAAGGGGGAAAGGACAAACCCAAAGTAAGCTGATAAAAGGGTTGCTTTAGTGTTTCTGAACCTGCTAGAACTACTAAAGTAGAATCGTTCTTCAGATATATAGGAGGCAGGATGGCATCGCCTGGTTCCCCTACTTCATAGCTGGGTGTAACCTTGGTCAAGTTACTTAATATCTCTGGGCCTCTGTTTCCTCATCTGTAAAGTAGAGATAGTAATACGTCCTGTGTAGGGTGTTGACATTTTAAATACATAATGTATTTAAGCACTTAGAACTATCAACACAGTATAAAGCCTGCTTACTATTACTGAATGTTAAAAAAAAAAAAAAAAAAAATGGACAGAGTGTTACTGAGATCCCAAACCATGGTGCCAGATAAAACTTACACTGAGTTTGTTTGGTAGAATGTTTTTTAATATTTCTCTAAGTAGACAAAGAGATGAAGGGGCATGTACTTTTCAGTTCCATTTTCCTACTCCGTGGACTTCGGGAGGCAGCATTTGAGTTTGGAGGCCAGCAGTGAACTAAAAGAGCCCTTGTGGCTTCCTCTGCTTTCTCACAAAGCGGCCTAGCTTGTCTTGAAAAGCGAGTGGCCTGTGTGTGGTTTTCAGGTACTTACAAATATTTTGGATATTTGTACTTCTAACCTTCACCTAGTTGAAGAGCTCGGGAGAATGACCAGCCTTTGGGAACTGTAAAGGAGTTCTTAGCTTCATTTATATGGAGTGGTGTCTCCATTTTTGGAAGTGACTTTTTAAAAACTTCTAAAAATTGAGTAGACGGCAGCAAAATATGAGGGAATGGAATTTTTCCTCCTCTGTAGCCATCCTACTCTGTGGAGACCAGAGTACGGCAGTTACATGATTGAAGGCACACCTGGACAGCCGTATGGAGGAACGATGTCCGAGTTCAACACAGTCGAAGACAACATGAGGAAACGTCGGAAGGAAGCAACTTCTTTATTAGGAGAAAACCAGGCTCTCTGCACAATAACTTCATTTCCCAGGTTAGTTCCTAAATGAACATGCCCCAGCAGATCGTTCAGAGCTTTAGGTTCTAAAGGAACAGATCATGACCCAAGCATTTGACCGTACAGTTCTCCTACTTTACAAACAGTTCATACTTTATATGCTTCATTTGATAGAATCTGTTAGAGCCACAGGCAAAACTTGTATGCCAGTTTCAGCAGGTGGGTGGTGACCCGGGGCACTGTGGTGAGAGCATTCGTCTGGCCTCAGTGGGCAAGACCGTGAGGACCACTGTGACTGCTAGCATCGTGGCGGCATCCACCCCAGGCCAGGGTGGAGGGAGCGGCGCATCTGCCAAGCAGTTCTGACCCTCTAAGGAGTAGCTGAGTCTGATGATTATCAGGTGCTCTTCTCCCTCGACTCTCACCGTTACTTCCTCGGGCCTGTCTGCCTGCTGGCAGATGCTGGTGCCCGTGGCTGGTGGGATGGTCACCTGGTGGTGGGATGGTCACCTGGTGGAGGGCTGGCATCCGTGCTCCCAGGCCACTGTTGATATATCCTGACTGTGAACGAGGGGGGTCATTAGGCCATGTTTGAGTCTTGTGTTGAAAAGGAAATTTACAGGTTGCCATCAAATCTAGTTATGGCTGAAAGTTGCTAAAAACAAATATAAAATAACCCATAAAGAGTGAAGTTATGCTCTTAGCTAGAATGAGGTACTTAAATATCGTACAGTTACACATAGGAGCTCTGCATAGGAATGCAGTTCTACCAAATTGTAAATCTGACTTACCTGTGCTAGCTAGCTGTCGGATTGTGGCCAAGTGTGCTTCCTCGCCAGGGTTCAAAAGAGCTTTGGGGATTGGTATCCATAGACTGAAACACTTAGAACTATTTTTAGACCCTCCCTCTTTTTTCTGATAGATGTCCATAATGAACTCAGGCGTTCAGAGTCCTACCACTGGTCTTGGAAGGGATTTTCTTTTTAAAAATCTTCAGTGTAACATCTAAATGGTTGAAACCCTATTTAAGCAACTCAAACATTTAGAAATACATCTCTTATTTTTGTGATTGCTTTGTTCCATTAGGCAGGCCACTTCCTGCTTCCTGCCAGAAGAAAAGCCCCAGCTGGATGAGGGTGGACAGGTTTGCTTGGAAGAGAGTTGGCATAGTCCTTTGCCCCTAGTGTTTTAAGGAGGAGGTAAAAAAAAAAAAAAAAAAAAAAAAATCATGACTCTGCCTTTCACTGATACTTTTGAGAGCGTGCTCCATGCCAGACCCATGCAGTGTGGGGATGCAGTCATGAATACAAAGAGACACGCAGTCTTTGCCTCTGCGGAGACTGAGTGATTAGATAGCCACAGATCTAGGGAATATAAAGTTGAGGAAGTGCTGTGAGGAAAAGATGCGGAGCAGAGAGAGGGACGTGGTTGTCAGGTGGACTCTGCGAGGTGGGGAAGAGGGTTGGAGTGATGTCCAGAGTCCTGGTAGGAGTTTACTATGAGTGGGGAGGGTAGGGACAGCCTAGAGAGAGTGAGCAGAGTGGGCAGATGTCCCAGGATGAATAGGGAGAGCACGGAGCCTCTTGAGAACCAGAAGGCTGGCCGGTGGGGCCAGGACGCTGAGAGGGAAGGGGAGGCTGGGCAGGTAGTTGGTGGGCCATATCCTGTTAACTGAGAATTTGGGTTGCTACCCTAAAAGCAGTAGGAGTTATAAAGGGAGAGCTGAGACAGAGGAATAAGTTTTATTCTAAAAATCTAATTTTTGGGGGCGCCTGGGTGGCTCAGTTGGTTAAGCGACTGCCTTCGGCTCAGGTCATGATCCTGGAGTCCCGGGATCGAGTCCCACATCGGGCTCCCTGCTCAGCAGGGAGTCTGCTTCTCCCTCTGACCCTCTTCCCTCTCGTGCTCTCTATCTCATTCTCTCTCTCTCAAATAAATAAATAAAATCTTTAAAAAAAATCTATTTTTTTTAAAAAGCTTATATTTTTTGATGGGAGGGTATTTTTGGACTTGTAAACAAAACAAGAATAATTATTTAGTTGGAGAAGCCTCACCTTCTCTCAGTTGTAAATGATAAGGAAAGTTTTGTTTTGGCATCAAGAGAGAAAGGAGTACTTGGTTTCTTAAGTGTAAACTGTGATTTTTCTCTGTAAAGAGGCAAAACTCTGTATCATGGAGCTATAATCCAAAACAGTGGCCAAGTGAATATTTAAATTTAATGACACTTAAATAGAAATTTTAGTTTCTCAGTCACACTAGGCTCAGTACAGGTGCTCACTAGGCACATGTATTGGACACACTAGTATTGGACAGGGTGGACATGAACCCTTCCCAGTGCTGCAGAAGGGTTTGTGGGATGGTGCCAGTCTGGAAGAAAAACAGTGCTGTAGGAGTCTGAGGATCAAAGTTCTGACTGCCTTTGTCCTGCCAAACACATTTTCATTCTCCCTCCATTCAGTCTAATTCTGGTTGCCTCAGAATCCCCAAGATTGAAGTCTGCCACTCTTACAGGACTTTCCCTAAGTTTGCAGGCTTCTAGTAAATAATGCACACAGCTGCAAGAATTCTCAGGAACCTTCATTATAGCTGGAAACGGTTTTCCAGATAAGATCAGCCAATTCCATTGTTCACAAGGCGGATATGGGCAGCCAACAGGTGCTTTATTTTATAAAAGGTAGGGGCTGAACATAAGGCATGGGTAGTCTTGGCTATTAAGCCAAGAGTTTCCTACCACTGATCTAAAGCCCTGACAAGAGCCTCCCTTCTTTTGTATTCACAAACTTTGTCGGTCTTTGTCCTCTCTCACAGCACATTTAACAATGACCTTAAAATTCTTAACTTGAAGAGCTGGATGTGGAATTTGAACTTTACTTTTAGGGATAAAGACAGAGGTTCCTTTTTCTGTGTTGGAATTAAAGCTCTTGGTTAGGTCAAGTAAGAGAATAGGGTTGGGTTTTAGACATCAGAGGGAGATCTCAGGGGCGGATAGGGACACCTGTAGAGACATTACCTAATCCTGAGGGACTCATGCGGTGATCTGTAGAGGCAAAAAGCAGGAGAGCCCTTTGATATTTGAACAAAGCTTATCAACAGGTTGGGGGCAGTGGGGCTGTGCAGGGGTCAAAAGACAATCAGATGAGAGATGAGATGGTAAAGGAAGACCATCAGACGCTGTGTAGGGGGAACCCATAGCTTGTGACAATTGATGTGACCTAGCCGAGGGACTTCTGTGTCGATGCTGTTAAATGAAGAGATGGATAGGACGTGAAGAAGCACTCTAGAGATCCCGAGTGAATGGATAAAGCCTCTAAGAGGCTGTAATCACCAAAGGTGTTGGTGAGGAAGACCAGGTACAAGGGGGGTGTTTGTAAAGCACGGTACTTACACAGCATTCATGTGCTAGACCCCCTGGAGGGGGGGGAAGTAGACGGGTGTGGGTGGTTCTTAACAGGTGCAGTGATGGTGAGACATTATTAACTTTTGAAAACAAATCCTACCTACTTAGTTCTTCAATTTGTTGTAGATTAGGCTGTCCTGGGTTCACGCTGCCAGAGTTCAAACCCAGTCCAGTTGAAGGAGGAGCTTCCAAGTCCCTCTTCTTTCCTGATGAAGCCATAAACAAGCACCCTCGCTTCAGGTGAGTATGGCTCTGCCTTTAAACACAGATGTCCCTCACTCTTACCCCTGCCTGCTGAGAGTAAGGCGCTCCTTCCTAGAATCCTTGCTGAGCACTTACTGAACTCAGCCTCCTATTGTAATGAACCGGACAAGCCAGCAGGATATGCACATGTGGCTGCTTGATCGTTGCTTCTTAGCGCACAGCTCGACTTGCCCATCTTACAGGTCACCTTAACGTCGTTGGCTTAGCCCCTGTCATCTTTAGTGTACAGATTTTTTTGGTCCTAGTTTTATAAGCGCCTATTTGGGGAAGTTTTCTCTTAGTTATTCCTACCTTTTCTGCCCCTCTCTGTGATCTCATTCCACTCACTATACTTTCATGACAAGGCAAGATATGTACAACTCTTTACCTTCTGTTCTATTAACTTCTAGCTCTAGTAGCTTGTAGTTTCATTCCTGGGTTCAAAGTGGCTTCAGGGCCCACACCAGTCTGATCTTGCTTTGTACCTTGAATCTTCTCTCTTGTCCTAAACTAGGCTCCTGACCTGCAGGTGGGGACCTTGGAACTTGTCAGTGTTGATTCCTTTGACAGGTCTGCACACCTGTTAACATGCAGAGTCTTTTGATGGAACAGATTTATAGATGGAGTTTCCAACTTCAAATGTTACAGTGTGCCCAAGGGGAAAATAGATTCAGCTGCAAGAAAAGATAAGATTATGCTGGATGCCAAAAGGTAGATGTATCAGAGACACTCCTCAGAGAAAGGAGAGGATGCTTCTGACGGAGGGGATCCTGGCAGCCATGGGAAAGAGCTGGTCCGCAAGCTGAGTCTGCATCACCACTGTCCACTAGAATCATGTCAGCCTCAGATGTTTTAAATTTTCTAACAGTCACATGAAAAAAGTAAAAAAGATGAACTTAATTTTATTATATATGTTTAGTCTTTATCCAAAATTATTTCAACATGTCAATATTTTTAAATTATTGATAAGACATTTTAATACCTTATCTTTGTGTTTTGTGGTAAGTCTTCAAAATCCGGTGTGTACATTATCCTCACAGCATATTTTAATTAGGACTAGCCCCATTTCAGGTGCACAGCAGCCACAGTGTGCCTGGTGGCTTCTGGATTAGACACTGTGGGTCTAGAGAATAGGTATTAATACTGCCAATTGGGAGGGACAGTAACAAGGTATTGGAGCTCCAGAGATGCCTAGGGAAAGTAAGTATTAAAGCTTGAAGTCTTCAGAGTAGACATGGGGAGCGTTAGAAACATATGGTGAGACCAGACCACCGGCAGACCCCAGACACTTGAATTTGATTTGAGAAGTTACAGCAAGCTGGGGTATCTGGGGTTGAACAGGGGCAAGAATGGCATTCTTGAGCAAGAGGCAGAGGAAGTGGTGTTAATGCAAAGCCTTCTCACAGAAAATTCCCTCAGAATATCTTGATCCACATAAATATTCTATAGGATTGCCTCAGAGAATTAGTTTGAGGTAGGATTTCATTCTATTTACTTGTATATGATCAAATTCTTCTTTTACATGGTGGTTCTTAGGAAGCCGATTTATGACGTTTGGTTGTCTTTCAGTACCCTAACAAGAAATATCCGACACAGGAGAGGAGAAAAGGTTGTCATCAATGTACCAAGTAAGTCCATAGCAGATGGTGGGGCGGGAGAGGCACCTGGGGAATTGCTGTTTAATTCTTGAATCTCACCCTTGTCCCCCCCCTTTTTTTTCTTTAATATAATCCTACAGTATTTAAGGACAAGAATACACCCTCTCCATTTATAGAAACATTTCCTGAGGATGAGGAGGCAGCCAAGGCTTCTAAGCCTGATCATATTTACATGGATGCCATGGGATTTGGGATGGGCAATTGCTGTCTTCAGGTATTGTTTCAAATACACAGAGAGGCAGAGTGCCCTCATCCATTTCTACTTGCTAGTTTTCTTTATAGTTTCGCATTTTTTATAATTACATTGTAATCAGGTTGAAATGAAAGCTCTAAGTGTGCCTTTCTGAAAACCAGTGATTTTTAGTAAATTCATTGGTAGCTATGGTAGCTCTTAACGGAGAATCTCCAGTTTCTACAAAGATAAATGGTTGTTAATTAACTTACAGTGCAAAATATTCCATGATCCCTGCCTCTGTTCTTTCTAGTGAAGGTCGGGCCTAGAGCTTGTAACATCATTCAGATCTCTGTTTCTGAAAGTGACCTCTGGATGCACTCCAGTGACCTTGTGATCCAAGGGAAGGATTGTTTGGACTTGAAATGTCATATTCAGGCAAGGCCATCTAGTGGTATAAAAAGAACTGCTGAGCAGCCCGTGTTTGCCTTGCCCCTGGCGAAGTTACATATGTGGTACAGCCTTTCTCTGTTTCCTCCATTAAAACTTCCCGTGGATCTAGTCAGATGGCTGGTGCCCCTGGCAGGAACTGTACCCAAGCTCACTTAGGACCTGGGTGGGCGGGCACAGTACCCTCCTGGCAGCATTGGGCCTGTGCTTGGCCTGCAGCAGGGCCTCCTACTCGTGGGTTTGGGTAGCTCTCCTCACTTCTTTTCATCTTGGTTTTCTCCTTGGTTAACTGGAAGGTTTGTATTAAATCCCTTTCTAGGTCTGACTCTAAGCTAATATTTACTTTACTGTTTTTTATCAATAGAAGTGTTTGTTTTAACCTTTCCTTTGCTTAAAATCATAAGAACAGGAGTAGGAGTTGCACAAAGTATAAAGTGAAAATTGAAAACTTCCAGTAAAAAGGCCACTTGTTATTGTCCAAGGAGATTGTATACAGTTCGGATTATTTCCGAAGATTAGAAGTGGCATCCTTAGAGGCCTGGAGTAGTGTGAAGCCTAGCCCCACATGAGTCACTGGGCCTCCAGTCTGCCCGGTCTCCATCCACAGGCCAAAAAACTCTGCATTCCCATCATCTCAAGACAGTTGCAGTGTAGACACGCGCCTTCTTGCACATAAGGCTCTGATGTGCCTATTTTTACAACTCTGTAAAATGAACATTGAATGCCAGAGTCCGATTGCTCCATGCTGAATGTGTTTACATAACCATCATTTTTTTTTTTTCCTGATTTTCCTGACTCACAAAGGCAGTGTAAAGTGTGTGGTCTTCCAAAAAAACAGGCCAGTAAGTTTCCTTACAAAGGGTCACATTTCATAAAAAAGAGACCTTTTACCTGCATATCTGCTTTTCTATCTTAATTACAAATGTTTTTAAAGGGAACCATTAAGGTCTAGAACTTACAGTGCATGGCTTTAAAATTGTATCAGTGCAATTGGAGTACTGATTGCCTTTTCTCGGTTTAATATTAAACCAGAGTGCCCGGCCAGGGACAGCACAGTTACTTCATTCCAAAGGGATAGTCTTTCTCTTGAAATACCATACAAATAAATGTGTTCTAACATTTTTATTACCCGTAGATGCAGTTGTCCATCCAAATTTACGCTTTGTCATGGGTTTAGGATGAAGTTTTCTTTTTGTTGATAGCACGGCCAAGACCCTACTTTGAATACTCCACTTAAAAAATTATTAGCATGAGGAAGAATGAAGGGGAGTAAGTCGGAGGGGGAGACGAACCATGAGAGACGATGGACTCTGAGAAACAAACTGAGGGTTCTAGAGGGGAGGGGGGTGGGGGGATGGGTTAGCCTGGTGATGGGTATTAAAGAGGGCACATTCTGCCTGGAGCACTGGGTGTTATGCACAAACAATGAATCATGGAACACTACATCAAAAGCTAATGATGTAATGTATGGTGATTAACATAACAATAAAAATTTTAAAAAAATTATTAGCATGAATCACATAAAGTTTATGGGAAATGAGATGAATTCCACACATCACCACAGAAAACACCCTGCTTTGTGTCTCTCAAGTGGAAAACTAGAAGCTGCTTGTTAAAATAAAGCAGAAAATGTTTTAAAGTAATTTTTTAAGGTTAATGGAAGACTTTAACTGTACAAAACAGAAAGTCACATAATCACACTCAAATGCTTGACTCTTGGGGAGTTTTCCAGGAATCATTTAATAAGTTCATGCATGTTGTAATAGGTATTTCCCCCTCTAAGAAAAATCAGGTGGCTTCAAAAATGGGTTCTAGGTAAATTTTAGATTAGACATTTAGTCTTCTAACATCTGTTTTTCATACTTCCTCTTTTATTCCCCTCTGTTTCCTAGTGACACTGCTTCTCTTATGAGATACTTTAAAGGGACACCAGAAGCCAAAACTGTTCATACTTTTGAAGGCATAAGAACTGTCCCCCTCCCCCGCAGCCATTAACCACAGTCATGTCCTGTTTGATTTGGAGATATATTAGCTCTAGAGTGCTGAAGCCAGTTACTAAATATATGTAGAATAACTAAGTCACCTCACTGTTGTAACTTAACTGTGGAATTCCAGGTGCGAATTTTCTTAAGCATACTTTTTTCCAGGATTTGCCTGTGAATTGTCTGGTAAATACTAGGTTATCTAAGAGAAGCCAGTCTGTCCCAGCAGCGAAGCGTGTAAATACTTGGCTTACTGTCTCCCGTTTCCTCACTTGACATTTTATCCTTAGACTTGCACAAGCTGATTTCTGAGTTCCCATCTCTTTGCAGAAACTGCCCTTGTTTTGGTGAAGAGTGACCCAGTTGCCAGCCCTGCTTAGTCTCTTCCTTTAACCTTTGATACTCTTATTCCTTGAGGTCTAGGACACAGCTCTTCTCTATGTTGTATTAATTTGTAATGGCTGGTTAATTGCCAGGACATTTTAATTAAAATATAGCATTGAATCATTAACAGAAATTATAGCAAGTTGTCTAAATAATTATTTTTCTGTAGTTACCACACTGACATGAATATAATTCTCCAGGTAGACGGTGAATCTCCTAACAGAAGTTCTTTGTTAAAAAAGCAAAATTGAGACCTGGCTAAAACTGGGAAATAACAGGTTGGGATTATAACAATAAACATATTCACTTTGCTACTCTTTCAAGGATTAAGCCCTTAAATTATTTCCTGCACCAACACTAAATTCAAAATATCATTATTAGATAACAAAGGACAGGAAAACTGTTCCCCATTTGCAGTTAATACGGATATGCTAACACAACCAGGATTTGTGTTCCTAGTCCCTTCCACTGCTCGCCACCCCAAGGCAGGCAGGATTTTTTTGGTTTCTTTTGGGTAACTGTTTCTAGAACATTTGTACTAATGAATGATACAATTTTTTTTTCTCTGCCTAACTCTGAAATGTTCTACTTACCCCTCTTCTGCAGGCTTCCTGGGTGATCCTGCCCATCTTCAGAACATTATCTGAGCTTCCTCCCTAAATACTTCTCCACCCCAGACTTGTTTTCTGGGCATTAGCCCTGGAGACCCAGCCACTTAAAGGGTTTCTTTACCTGCTCCTTTCCTTCATATGCCCATTGTGTCTTGGTGCCTCTGCTCACTGTCTGTCCCAGGAACACCCAAGCCAGAACCGAAGTCACACCTTCATTCTCTCTACCCATCCTGGCTCCCAGCGGCCACTGCTTTGACTCCGGTGTGCCTCCACCTGCAGCCCTCCTTGGTTATGGCCTTGTCGGCTGCAGTATTTTAACTGCTCTCCCTTCCTCCAGTCTCGCTGTGTCCCAGGCTATTCCTTGTACTTGCCACCAGTGAGCTTTGAAATCCATTATAAGCCTCTCTGTCCTTTTGTACCAAAATTTCTCTAACCCTTGAGCTAACTGAAGTGCTTGGAATGCTGTTGAGGGAAATAAGTCACAGCAATGCCTTGCTGAATTTGCTGTTTACCTAGTGTTTTCCTTTCCTTTCCTGACATTTTAATCTTATTTAACTTATGAAATGGTTATTTATATTAGTTGTGAACATGATCAAACCATTGTTTGGCAAAATTCATCCAAGGCAACTTTTAAACAAAACTGCTGTGTTAATAATAAGTGTTGTTAGTTGTGGGGTGACCGTTGCACACCATGCCCTCTGTCTTCCCTGGCCATCCTCCTTCTCAGACTCGACTCCTTGGGGAGGATGTTGATGATTCATCATTGTTAATAACCTGTAATTTTTAAACAGGTAACGTTCCAAGCCTGCAGCATATCTGAGGCCAGATACCTGTATGATCAGTTGGCCACTATCTGTCCAATTGTCGTAAGTAGAAACGACATCTTACTTAAATAAGACTTCTTTGTAGAGAGAGTGCTTGTGCAACATTTGCTGACTCTGTGCCATTTAAGTCCAGTTAAGACTTTATTCAGAAATGAACTAACATAAATAGTTTGCATTTAGAGCTAATGGACTAAGACTCCAAGCTGTGGAAGTTTACTATTGCTAGTAAGACATCTGTGTGTGAAAGTGTCAAGTTTGAGTGTAGCCGCTTCCCCTCTCCCGTCCTTCACATTCAGCGTGACAGAGGGGATGATTAAGTGGATCCCATCCAAGGATTTGAGTCCCTTTTGGTATCTTTCACTATGAAAAAGCAAGCACAGAGGAGTAGAGCTCCATAGGGCTCAACTAAACTGATTCTTCTAGACCAGAGATAACTGCATGGTGCTTTTCTCAGCATGTAAGTGACACTTTGAACCTGCAGGTGCTGACTCTTGTTTGTTTTTAGATGGCTTTGAGCGCTGCATCTCCTTTTTACCGAGGCTATGTGTCTGACATTGATTGTCGCTGGGGAGTGATTTCTGCATCTGTAGATGATAGAACTCGGGAGGAGAGAGGACTGGAGGTGGGAGTGATTTTCCTTAATAGCCTTTTTTTTTTAAAATTCAAGCAGGTAAAATGGGGTTATTGTAACTACTTATGATGTTGAAGTCTCCCTTAAATTTTTATCTTGAGTGGTTTAGTCACAGGTGGGAAGAAATTCACAGGTTATAAACTTGTCTTTGATGTCATAGTGTTTGTTTTGGGGTGAATATACAGGAAACATGATTTGGTTGGGGTAAGGAGTTTTCATCACTTTTTGAAATCTGTATTTGTTTCCTCCTCTTGTAAAACTTAGTGATGCTTTTTTTTCCCCTATATTTTGGAACTAAGTGCTGATGGGCTGTTGTTACCAAAAGGCTTTTTGACATTACATGAGTGCTTTGTATATGAGCTTTCTGTTGTGGAATCTGTGGTCAAAGATTATTTTGCCCCATATAAAGGGTTAGATTTGCCTAATAAGGGTAGGTTAGTGCCTCTTGTTGGCATGTTGAACTGTGACTGTGTACCTCTCCAACCTGGAGTGTACATCAAAACCGCCTTTGAAGATCTTTAAAAATAGACACCCAGGCCCATTTTAGATCTAATAAACAAGTATCTCCAGAACTGGGACCTGGACACGGTTTTTAAATGAGCCTCTGATGTTCTCAACCAGGGCTGCACTGGTCTGCTCTGGTCTTCATGTGAGTGCTCGTAAATTGTTGAACATGTTGCCTTAGTAGAATAAAAATAAAACTTTAAGGGAGAAATGATTTTAATAGCTCTGTTTTACGTTAATAGGTTTGCTTTCAACCTTGGCATATATTTTCCTAGCTTAATAAGAATGAAGGCGATCTGCTTTAAAAAAAAAAAAGTATACTTAAATCATATCAGAGAGCAGCTACTCAAGTTACTTCCAGATTTTTAAAAAACAATTTTCCCTGATAACTTCTCAGGATTAACTTTTTTTCAGGTTGTATATTTGTATATAATTATTACATATAAAACATAAAAGCATTTAAGTAGAACTATTTGGGGCATTAGTTTATTTCCAGAGCATTTTATATGACATTCATTAGTATTTTTCTTTCAATTTTAGCCACTGAAGAACAATAACTATAGGATCAGTAAGTCCCGGTACGATTCGATAGACAGTTACTTATCTGAGTGCGGTGAGAAATACAATGACATCGACTTGACGATAGATAAAGAAATCTACGAACAACTGTTGCAGGAAGGTGAGCAGCCACTCCTTTTCTCTAGATTTGATTGTACACTTTTAGTTATTCAAAGCTCTTTAGAACTTGTTGCTGACTTCTGGTCTGGTTTCTATTTTTAGTGTGAAGTCTCTTAACTTTTCTTATGAGGCTGCTTGTTCCTAAAGTTTCAAGTTCCAAATACTTGTGAGATCTTCTTGACTTTTAGCAAAGGAACTTACTTTGGAGGTCTGTATCTAGGTCCACACCAGTGCCCCACCAGGCATTGTGTAAGTAGCAAAGAAAACTCTGGCACTTCCTCAGGGTCTGTAGGATAAAACCCTGGGCGACATGCAGATACTGAACAAACCAGCCACTTCCTAAGCTTCTAGATGCCCTGTCTTCAAACTTGCTGAGCTGTCCTGTCGTCTTACTGGACTTAGACACAGTGGAGCCTGTGGCTTTGACGGGGGTCTGGTGTAACCTCTCTTGACAGGCATTGATCATCTCCTGGCCCAGCATGTTGCTCATCTCTTCATTAGAGACCCACTGACTCTGTTCGAAGAGAAAATACACTTGGATGATGCCAATGAATCTGACCATTTTGAGGTATCACCTCTGTTTTAAATGCATTGCACTTCACTAACCAAGATGGAGCCCATTTTCTGTACCTGTGAGCAGTTAGTTATAGGAGAAATCTCTGACGCCTTTCACTGTCTAGTGCAATAAAGAATTAAGAAATTTTAGATGGGTTTAAAGTACCCTTTATGATTCTGAAAAGTTATATCTGATTCTGTATTTTCTCTTGATTGCAGAAAGGTGAAAAAGTCAAACTTGCTGCGTAAAAAAAATGGCATCAGTTATTTCTGTGCTGCTAACATATCACCCAACTTTTGTTAAACACTTTGTTTTCCTAGTAGGTCACACACCAAGGAAATACTACACTGTACCTTTTTGTATTTGTAAGTTAGAGTATTTGGTATCAGCAATGAATAATTTTCCCTTATTAAATATCAAACCATCTTAATATTTTCCTGGACATGTGGAAAGTTGGTTTTATTTTCTGCTTTTTTTATTATAGAATATTCAGTCCACAAATTGGCAGACAATGAGATTTAAACCCCCTCCTCCAAACTCAGATATTGGATGGAGAGTAGAATTCCGACCCATGGAGGTAAGATGCACATCAGCAGGAAGTGATTGGATCATACCCGTCCTCTGTCCATTACCCTTCTAATGCTCTTCTCAGAGGCTCTTCAAATACAAATCAAATCTATGCATGATAAAAGCAGGTCCAAAACCTAAACCTTGACTTCTGAGAATAGCTTGTGGACAGAGGGCTTCCAAGCCCCACGTGGTGAAGTAGGAGCTGGTTTGGGCATGACATGATCTGAGGAGGGGCCTGTCGGGGAAGAGCATGTTTGTGTCGTTGGTCCATAACTTCTCTGGGCTCCTGCTTGTCTAGGTTCAGTTAACAGACTTTGAGAACTCTGCATATGTGGTGTTTGTGGTGCTGCTTACCAGAGTGATCCTTTCATACAAACTGGATTTTCTCATTCCACTATCAAAGGTAAGAATGTGTTTCGGTATAGTGATGGGTTTGGGTATCTACAGATTATTATCTGTTGCTTATTTATGTATAATATTTATTTTAGATCTGACCTGATTGAGAATTTAGAATAAAATGGCTTCTCCTCTACCCTATTCTTTTTCCTTTTAAACCAAAACTTATGCTGTAGATTTTGGTACTGCGTTAGTAGAGATTCCTGGAAAACAAAAAGTGCTAACAGTAGCTCCTTAGCCTGTTTGAAAGAGATTTGGGGTTGCTTTTGTTGTTGTTTGTTGTTGTTGTTTTTTTAAAGATTTTATTTATTTATTAGAGACAGCGAAAGAGGGAACACAAGCAGGGGGAGTGGGAGAGGGAGAAGCAGGCTCCCCGCTGAGCAGGGAGCCCGATGTGGGGCTCGATCCCAGTACCCTGGGATCATGACCTGAGCCGAAGGCAGACGCTTAACGACTGAGCCACCCAGGTGCTCCTTAGGGTTGCTTTTGAATAACTACTTTATTTCTAGAAGCTTTCAATTTAGGATGATGGTTGGAGAGAATCCACAAATTGATTTCATCCTCCCCCAAATGCCATTTTGGTTATGATACTAAAATAGGAGAGGGGCAAGTGTAACTGCTGGGATGTAGGGAAAGGTCACCTCAGTGGAACCAAACTGGAGATGTTTCTGGAGAAGGTAGATTGGACTATCAGAAAAACAACTACTAGTTCATCAGCTCCAGCCCAATAAAAACTCAAAATGGAGCTCTCTGGAAGCAGTTTCCCAGCAGAGCCTTGGAACAATTCCACACTGTGAGGCAGCAGCTAACTAACTGGAGACCTTTGTTTCCAGGGCCAGCGGGTCCCTGGGCACAGCAAGTGGCTGGGAAAGGTTGCTGGGCTGAGTGAAGGGTCTGCTGAGGATTTAGTGCCAAAGAAAGGAGAGGTAGAGCAGCCCTGTCAGAGCAAGCACAGAAGGAAAAAAGAAATGCCTAGCTCAGCCTCTGTCCCACCTCACTCCCTACTGTCTCCATGAGGGGGATCTCCAGCCTGTACCTGTCCCACCTGCACACCCTGATGGAAGTTTGGCCGTCAGCCTGTCTCTGCCTGCTCTTAACACCCAGGCCAAAAGTAACCCATAGGATTCTATGGGCCATTTGCCCATACAGGTATACCTGCTAGGGGGATCAGCCCCTGTAAGGAAGAGTCCCTGGAAGTTCCCCATCTACGCCTATGTTAACAAATATGAATAGATGTGTGAAAGTCAGTGGAAAATGGATAACTTTTAATGCCTTAAAGGAAGGGCCCAGTTGGGCTTACAGAATGCATTCCCCTCAGTGAAATATAGTTAATTCAAGCAACTGGAAAGAATTCTTAAATTCTAACTAGTGCCCTTGAAAAAATTCTAGAGAAAATAACCAAGCACTATGGAGGAGAGGGCATTTGGTGAAGAGTTCTTAGAAGAAGCTACCCTTTTAAAACTCAGTATATTCACCAGTTAGAGCCAATGATGTTAAAGGTCCAAGTTAATAATTTAGGAACCAAATTGAGATTTATCTCAGGATGACAAGAAAATGGAAATCATGGAAAAACTGAAACATGGATAATTACTCTGGAAATTTCAATGTTTACAATCATTTAGCAGAGAATGATCTATATAAAAAAAATGAGATCCAGTAATATGAGAAATAGAATTTTCCCTGAGAGTCCATAAAGGATGGGACAGAAATATTTAAAGAACCCAAATCTAGGAATTTTGAATCCTAAAGAGGAAAATCAACCATCTGAATGGGAGAGAAAATTCAGATCAGATAATTCCAAGAGGAAAAAAAATGAGTTGATATCCCTCCTCATCTCCAACATTAAATGCTGAGATGGAGAAAAGTCTACAGAATCCTGAGGGGTAAGGAAAACAGAATTGTCTTCCCAAACTGGAAATTCCAGGTGATTCCATCAAAACTTAATAGATTATTAGTGCTAATAGTATGCCAGAACTCTTACCTACCAAGGGGATAGTGGAAGGAGATGTATGGTAGACTAAGAGTATAGAAATAAGAATTTTTACTTCTAACCTGCTAGTTAAAAGGAGTGGGAAAAGAACAAAGAGAACCTTTTCAGTGCCACAAAAGTTGGGGGTGGGGGAAGGGAGTGGTATGATATAGCCCAGAGAACATAAAATGGTGAAAATAAGATGAAAACAAATGTGAATAAACTATCTTGTTAAAAAGCTAAAACAGATGATATAAAAGAGCAACATAATGGTGTAGGTGTTTGCATCCCTAAAACAAGACAAGAACTGGATAATGACCTTTTAAAGAGAGAGCAGAAATGACAAATTGATAACAGACAAAAGTGTGAGAATGAAGTATTAAATAGAGAAAGCTGTTTTCTGTATTCTTCCAAGATAGTATTATTTTTGTTTTTACCTTAAAGTGTAGCTGACCTTTCTCAGAAGCACAAAAGAATTAAAGACACTGTAGTGTGGTGGCTCTGATGTGGCTGCATTGTGAGCATTAAATTCATAAATCACCTGTACTCCTTAACAGCTCTTTAACCTGAACAAGGTACTTAGCATCCCAGTGCCTCTGTTTGCATGTGTAGAACTGGGGATAAGTGGGCTGTTACAAGAACATGTGGGATTCATGGAGGTAAATCACCCAGAGTGCCTTTCCTGTTACTCAGTACCTGCCAGGCTGTATAACCAAAGAAAGAGAAAGGCTATTGGGGAATTAAATGGCACGGTTAAGAAGCTGGCTTTGTATAGTCGTTCCCACAAATCTCCTACCACAGCACGTTTTTCCAAGTGCCCTAAGGAAGATTTTCTTCACCTCTCAAAAGTAAACACCATGCAGGATGCATTCCCACCAAAATTCAACAAAAAGATGTTCAAGAGAAATTTAACTGTTGGAAATCTAAAATTGCTTTCCTTGTAGGTATTAAATGAACTCAAACTAGGATGCTGGCAAAGCTAGTCTCTAAAGGGAAAATCATAGCTTTAAATACTTAAGAGATTTAAAGTAAACCTTAGCAGTCAAACTGAGAATCTAAAGTGCAGTAGTAAAGTATACTTCTAAAGAGAAATTCATAAAAGCAAAAATTAAAACAGTGATCTTTAGGAACTTCTGTCAAGAGTAAGAAAAAAATATCAGAAATGAAAACTTGTTCATAGCCATGATGGATTATACTGTTATTTGGATATGTTCGTAGAAGTGTCTATAGATTATTCAGGAGGTCATGTGTCTCTTAAAAAAAAAAAACCATAACAATAGAAATTGAGTATGGGAGACAGGCTCAGTAATCAAATACTTGGCACCATCCATCCTAGTTCAGCATGACCCTTTAGCTTATGTATGTTAAGATTCTCCTAAATTTCATTATGGGAAATAAGAGACTAAAAAGTGTTACAAGCTCTACGTCAAGGGTCTTAAAAAGTCACTGGAAAAATAGAGAATTCACGATCAAGAGTTTTTTGTACATGGAGACTAATGAAAATAAAAACACAGTGGTCCAAATTTGGGAGACAGAGTATTACAGTGATACAAGCCTACCACAAGAAACAAGAAAAATTCCAAAGAGCCTTACGCCTAAAGGGACTAGAGAAAGGAGAACAAAGCCCAAGATTAAGAGGAAGGAAATACAGCTCAGAACAAATAAATGAAATAGACA
Organism: Eumetopias jubatus; assembly: GCF_037043125.1. Classification (NCBI taxonomy): domain Eukaryota; kingdom Metazoa; phylum Chordata; class Mammalia; order Carnivora; family Otariidae; genus Eumetopias; species Eumetopias jubatus. The sequence continues at coordinate 97,883,195 of NW_028274812.1, forward strand.
CTAAAAAAATAGACAAGATCAATGGAACCAAGAACTGGTTCTTTGAAAAGATAAATGAAATTGAAACACCTTTAGATTCCTCAAGTAAAGGAGAATACAGGTAAAATCAGAGATGAAAGAAAAGTAACAGCTGACACCACAGAAATACAAAGGATTATAAGAGACTACTACAGAAAATTATATGCCAACAGATTGGACAAATAAGAAGAAATGGATAAATTCCTAGAAATAGTATATTCCAAAACTGAATCCAGAAGAAATAGAAAATCTGAACAGACCAAATACTAGTAATGAAGATGAACTGATAATCCAAAAACTCAAAAGTCCAGATGGATTTACAGGTGAATTCTACCAAACATTTAAAGAAGAGTTAATACCTATTTCCCTCAAACTGTTGCAAAAAAATAGAAGAGGAAGAAGAGCTTACAAATACATTCTATGAGGACAGCATTACCCTATTACCAAAACCAGATGAAGATGTATAGGTGAATATCTTTGATGAACAGAGATGCAAAATCCTCAATAAGATATTAGAAAACCATATTCAACAACACATTAAAAGGATCATTCACCATGATCAAGTGAGATTTATTCTGGGGGTGCAAGGATTGTTCAGTAGTTGCAAATCTGTCAATGTGGTACACCACATTAATGGAGTGGAAGATAAAAATCATTATTTCAGTGGATGCAAAAATGGCAAAATTCAACATCCATTCATGAATACTCCCAACAAAGTGGGTTTAGAGGGAACATAACTTAATAAAGGCCATATATGAAAAACCCACGGCTAACATACTCAATGGTGAAAAACTGAGAGCTTTTCCTCTAAGATCAGGAACAAGACAAGGATATCTATTCTTACCACTTTTATTCAGCATAGGACTGGAAGTCATCTTCGTCCCAGCAATCTGACAAGAAAAAGAAATAAAAGGCATCCAAATTGGTAAGAAGTTAAACTCATTTGCAGATGACATGATACTGTATAGGAAACTCTAAAGACTACACCAAAAAAACTCTTGAGGTAATAAATGAATCAGTAAAGCTATAGGATATAAAATTCACAGAAATCTGTTGCATTTCTATACACAATAACAAAGCAGAAAGTAAAATTTATATACAATTAAGCAAAAAAGAAAATACCTAGAAATAAACTTAACCAAGGAGTGAAAAACCTGTACTCTGAAACTATAAAACAATGATGAAAGAAACTGGAGGTGACATTAACAAATGGAAAGACATACCATGCTTATGGACTGGAAAAATATTGTTAAAATGTCCCTACTAAAACAATCTGCAGATTCAGTGCAATTCCTATCAAAATACCAATAGTATTTTTCATAGAATAATCCTAAAATCTGTTTGGAACAACAACAAAAAAAACCTTCCCCCAAATAGCCAAAGCAATCTTGAGAAAGAACAAACAAAGCTAGGGGTATCACAATCTGAGATTTCAAGATAGACTACAAAGCTATTATAGTTGAAACAGTAAGGTACTGGCCCAAAGGTAGACACATACGTCAGTGGAACAGAATAGAAAGCCCCAGAATAAACCCACTCTTAGGTGGTCAGTCTGTGACAAAGGAGGCAAGAATATACAATGGGAAAAAGACAGTCTCTTCAATAAATAGTACTGGGAAAACTGGACAGCAACGTGCAAAAGAATGAAACTGAACCACTTTCTTAAACCAGATATAAAAATAAACTCAAGATGGATTGAAGGCCTGAATGTGAGACCTAAAACCATAAAACTCATAGAAGAAAACATAAGCAGTAATCTTTGACACGTACCTTAGCAATATTTTTCTAGATACATCTCCTTTGGCAAGGGAAATGAGCAAAAATCTGTAACCACATCAAACTAAAACTTTTGCACAGAAAAGGAAACAATCAGCAAAACAAAAAGGCAGCATGCTGAATAGAAGATACCTGCAAATGTTATATCTGTTAATATGCAGAATATATATATATAAAAATTTCAACATGCACACACACAAAACAAAATCCTATTAAAAAATGGACAGAGGGCTTGAATACACATTTTTCCAAAGAAGACCTGCAAATGGCCAGCAGACATATGAAAAGTTGTTCATCACTCACTGTCAGGGATGTGCAAATCGAAACCACAATGAGATATCATCTTACACCTGTCAAAATGGCTAGAATCAAAAAGACAAGATATAGCAATGTTGGTGAGGATGAGGAGAAAAAGAAACCCTTTGTTGCACTTTGGTGGGAATGTAAGTTAGCGGAGCTACTGTGGGAAACCATATATATGAAGGTTCCTCAAAAAAATAGAATTGCAATATGATTTAGTAATTCCACTACTGGTATTACCCGAAGAAAATGAAAATATTAATTCAAAAAGATAAACACCCCATTATGTTTATTGCAGCATTATTTACAATAGCCAAGATATGGAAGCGATCCAAGTGTCCATCAATAGATGGAGAAAAAAGATGTGGTTATATGTACAATGGAATAGTACTCAGCTGTAAAAAAGAATGAGATGTTGCCATTTGCGACAGCACGGATGGACCCTAAAGAGTATTATTCTGAGTCAGAGAAAGACCAATTCCTTGTGATTTCACTTCTACGTAGAATCTAAAAAAAAATGAACAAAAAAAGCAGAATCAGACCCTTAAATACAGAGAACAAACTGATGGTTGCCAGAGGGGAGGCAGTGGGGGAGTGAGCAAAATGGGGAAGGGCAGCAGGTGGTACGGGCTTCCAGTTATCAAGGACTAAGTCCCAGGGAGGAAAGCGAAAGTGAAAGGACAGGGAATATAGTCATTGGTACTTCAGTAGCATTGTATGGTGACAGATGGGAGCTTCACTTGTTGCAAGCACAGCATAATGGATTCAGTTGTTGAATCACTATTTTGTACACCAGAAATGAAGCTTTGATATAAAATAGATAGCTGGGACCCACAATCGCAGGCTCTGATTCAACTGGTCTGGTGTGTGGCCTGGGCATACCACATGATCCAGTAGTCTTACTGCTGAGTGTATTTTTTTTTTCTTTTTTTTAAGTAGGCTCCATGCCCATCATAGAGCCCAGTGTTGGGCTTGAACTCAAGACCCTGAGATCAAGACCTGAGCTGAGATCAAGAGTCTGATGCTTAGCCAGCTGAGCCACCCAGGCACTCCTGGGTATATATATATATTTTTAAAAAGTTTTTTGAGCTCATGTATAGTTGCTGTGGCCAGAACTACCAGATGGACCCTCTGTTCTTGGAGGGCTAACCTTATTCCATATCTGACAACCTGTCGATTCTTTTCCTCTCCTCACCACAGTGAGGCAGCAAATCCCCCGTGGTAGGGAGGGCACAGCACTGAACCAGAAGTTCTCTCTGGGTTCTCTGCCTTTGGTTAGCCTGGCATCTTGGGTGAGTCACTGTGCTGTGGGAAGAGAACCAACCCCTTGCCCTCCAGGGATTTCCTACTAGGCTCAGTCACAAAGCACTCCAAAGGTGTTTTGGAGTACAGGCAGCCCATGTGAATAAAAGTTTTTGTTGGTTTTTTAAAGTAAACTTAGAATGCCCCCGTTCTTATTAAAAAGCACATGCCAATCTGTAGTTGGAGGACACAGGCCGCACATAAAAGTGAAAAGTCTGTTCCTCCAACAGAAAGCGTTGAAGGGGAAAGTAGAATTCTTGTGGGGTAAGTCTTAATTGCAAAAGTGAGGAAGGCACCACAACTTATGTGTTGGATCGAGAATGTTCTGACGTAGCCGTGATTATTTTTCTCCCTTAGGTTGATGAAAACATGAAAGTTGCACAGAAACGCGATGCTGTCTTGCAGGGAATGTTTTATTTCAGGAAAGATATTTGCAAAGGTATTATATTCTCTTGGATTTCTAGGGCCACTTACTTTAGGCTACAGCATGCTGCTCAAGCGCCTCTGTCCTGTCCTCTGGCAGGTGGCACCGCCGTGGTGGACGGCTACAGCAAGGCCCAGAGCAGCACGGACCAGGCAGTGGAGGAGTACACCCTGATGAGCATAGACACCATCATCAACGGGAAGGTAGGGGCTCTGCTCCGCGCCCCTCACCGCCTCCGCCCGTGGCCAGAGCACTAATGGTGTGCCCTGCTTTTCGCAGGAAGCTGTGTTTCCTGGGCTGATCCCGATTCTGAACTCTTACCTCGAAAACATGGAAGTGGACGTGGACACCAGATGCAGTATTCTGAACTACCTAAAGCTAATTAAGAAGAGAGCATCTGGTATGGCAGCCTTTGCTTTTTCTTTCTTGTTTTAAATCTTAATGTAGGCAGAACCTTTACAGTCTTACAACCTTCAGTTTCTTAACGTAGTCTTTTCAAGTATACTGTATTTTATCAGTGCATTCTTTTTCACACTTGATGTCTCTGCAGTGGGATACACCTTATAATCGCTGACCATCTAATTAGCAGTGCTTTTTCTCGTACCAGTTCATAAAGCAGTGCATCTTTAAGTCCATAGCATCTTAGACAATGAACTGGAGTATCTAGATTGCCTATTAGTCATTTATGGGTAGCTGTGTTTGTTGTACATCATCACGGGCTCTCTCTTTAGGGCTAAGTAACTCTAGGTTACAGGAGCGACAGCTAGGACGTCTGGTTCTTCAGCCTGCTGCTCATCCAGTGAGTGCCCCAAAACCCCTCTTGTTTTGTTTGTTTTGAGATCACATTGATGGTTCCTAACAAGGGCCTGGCACAAGGGAGCAGTCAGCTGGAAGAGTAACAGTAATGGTGTCTGACATTTCCCTTGAGACTTTCATGAACTTTCTGGAGTCACATAAGATATACCCTGAAACGGCATGTCTGCCAGTTCCTCCCTTCATTCTACTTAACTATTCCTTATTTTCTCCACCTCTTTGATCCAAGAGGGTTCTGGGAACTTCAGAACCTACAGTTCCTGAATCAGTAGCAGCTCCAGCCAAATGGTAGGACACATGCTCTAGTACATATTAGCTCCTGGTTTTGGATTTCTTTCCAGTTTGGTTGAAGAATAATTGACATACATCATAGTATAAATGTAAGGCCTGCGGCATGATGGTTTGATTTACATATATTATGAAGCGATTACCACAGTAGGCTCAGTTAAGATCCTCTCCTTATGTAGACAGAAAAAAAGAAAAAGAAAACTTCTTGTGATGAGAACTCCTAGGGTCTACTCTCCTGCCAACTTCCACATCACACATCAGTGTTAGCTGTAGTCCTTGAGTACGTGACCTCCTTAGTGGCTTCCTGTTCCTGAAGAGCTGGCAGTGCCCCTGTGTGGGTAACATCGAACCTTGGGATGTGTGTGCTAGTTGCCTGCCTGCAACCTAAAATTCTTCCCCAAACACCCTGGAAAGCCTTTTTCCCAGCCTCTGCCATGTGGGTACACCAGAAGAGGTCGTACTGATTTTTCTTTAGGATTGTGTTTATGCCGGTCACCAAATGTGAACTTACTGTAAAAAAAAAAAAAAAAAAAAACACTTCTATTAACTTATGTTGTCTTAATTCCCCCCCCTCCCCAGGAGAACTAATGACAGTTGCCAGGTGGATGAGAGAGTTTATCGCAAACCATCCTGACTACAAGCAAGACAGTGTGATAACTGATGAAATGAACTATAGCCTTATTTTAAAGTGTAACCAAATTGCAAATGAATTATGTGAATGCCCAGAGTTACTTGGACCAGCATTTAGGAAAGTAAAATACAGTGGAAGTAAAACTGACTCTTCCAACTAGACCTTCTGCCAAAGGAAAAACACATTACTATTTTATTGGAGAACTGACTGCAGTACTCCTCAGCCCCTGTGTGTGGGATGAAGACCAAATTCTAGAATGGCACCGTCTGTTGGGCCAGTCGGCCAGAGATGGGTTTAGAGGCTTTCTTTCAGTAGGTAAATCTAGAGTTTATACAGCATACATGTACATAGTAAAATATTTTTATGATTAACAACGTATTTTAATAACATTGTATCTAAAGTCCTTGTGAACCGGCTTGTACATTTTTCAATTCTTACTCTGGAATACCTACTGTCTGAGCAGTTTTGTAAATGTAATGTACTCATCACTGTACTATACCTGCATTCCAGAGTTTAAGATGTTTACTGTAAATTTTGGGGTTTTTTTTTTTTTAAAAAAGACTTTACCTGGGACCTGATTCACTGAAATTTATCACTTCTCTTTAAAAACACTTGGTCTTGTTAATTTTCTTTGAGTCTTCTCCTTTGTTGTGTACTTAAAATCACTGTTGAATCCCTTGAAATGCTTCTAGGGTAACCTTGGGTTTCTGGCACCTTGTCTCTAATGTTTCTTTTGTAATTGGAATAGCTAACAGCTTGGTCACCCTGCCTCAAGCTTTCACCTCTAAATAAAATCCATTGAACTGAAGGCTGTTATAAAAGGTACTTCTTTGTTTAAATTTGCTGATTTAGGCATTAAGTTTAAAGAGCAGTCTGTGGGAAGAAAGACTATTACTTTGAATTCACCTGTGGTGAACTGGGGGGTGATTTTTTTTATTAATTAAAAAAGGGGGCAGAATTATTTCTCTTCCTGCACATACCAGGAGTAATGTCAGAAATAGCACCAGCTCTTCTGTTGTGGCCCCTGTTGGTTCTGATCGCTGCTATATATATATATATATACACACACACTTCAATTTTCAAATCAAAAGCAGTTGCTCAGGTCTTTGTTACTTTTTCTCTAGTTTCCGGTAAACATATTGACATTCTCCTAAAGACCATTCTAGATTTTACCTGGGGAATATTCCACATTATGCTTACCTTCTCTGTGAAAACCATGAATGAATCATGATGTGCACTAAGTTTTGTGAATCAGGACCCTACGTGTTTAATTGTAAATAATTTAAGTTTACATAATTGTTAGTGCTTTTTGTTGAGGTTTTTTTTCCCCAATTAGGTCCTAACTGCTTCTGAAATAACTATGTATAGCAGATTATGCAAACTTTTACAGGCATAAATATTTAAGTTGTAATGCTAATTTTAACAAACTGCGATAAAGCTGCTTCAGCTAAGCCTGTTTGTGTATAAATACTATGCTTTGTGCAATGTTTCATACATGTATTTTGAAGGATTTAAGAATGCCTGTTTTTCATTTGCAGTTTGCTTGTGTAAATCAGGTTGTAAAAAGGCAGATGAACTAAAAATGTTTGTGGTATGAGGAAATAAAAGAATGGAATTAGCATTCTGACAGCTTTCGGATGTGTGAGTTCCACAGCTAAATGGAGGGTGATGGGGATTGCTGTAATTAGCCCAGATCCTCCATGACTTTTTTTTTTTTTTTTTAAGATTTTATGAGAGCGCGCGAGTGAGTGCGTACAAGCAGGGGAGAGAGGGAGAAGCAGACTCCCCGCTGAGCAGGGAGCCCGACGCGGGGCTGGAACCCAGGACCCTGAGATCACGACCCAAGCCAAAGGCAGATGCTTAACCATCTGAGCCACCCAGGTGCCCCAATGACATTTCTTCGTTGCAATCCTCAGATGTTTTTAGAAAGAAGCCTGGTCTCAAAACAGGTGCCTCCTCTCCTTTAGGAGCTGTCCACCCCCAGGGGGAGGGGAGAGACCTGCTGGATGGAGGCCAGGACCCCTGGCAGTGGATGTTTCTTTCACTCCAGGCTACTGCTCTGCTGAGTCAGTTGTCACAGGGGTAGTGCTGTGTGCACTGTAAGCTAGAGACACAGGACTGTGAATCAGCAAGCCTGGCCAAGAGCTGTTGCCAACCCGTGTGTTTGGATCAACATCTTCTCCTCCCCCCGAGCCCCTTATAACATGATGGTCAGTCCACTTTTCTTAGCTCGGACTTCTTTATCTGAATGATCCTAGGGCAGGACTTGTCAAACTAATCTGCATCCAGATCTGCTGGGATCTTAGTATGGTGCACATTCTGGCTCAGTGGGCCTGGGGTGGGGTCTGTTTTCCACTTCTAAAACACTCCCAGGAGATGCTGAGGCTGCTGCTCTGTGGGTCACTTTTGAGTAACAAGGACTTAGATCACGCTCTGTTCCTCAGTTACAGTCATTTTAAGTCTCAAATGACACTTGTGTTTAGTTCTAATGTATCTAGATTCTTCTCTTCCTGAAAACCAGACCACCACCTTTCCTGAGTTTTACCATCTGAGCCCAACAGAATTTGGGGTTTTAGGAACAGAACTGCACTCACTTTGCCTCCAGCCCTTCTGCCAGGACACCCCCTGTGTGAAGTGCTCTGGGATCCCTCCAGCCTGTGCCCTGCCTGGGCTGCATCCACCCACCAAAATGCCTCCTGAGAGGAACACGTGGAGCTACCCCAGCTTGCACCCACTTCAGCTATCCTGTTGGGAACACTCTGTACAGACAGCCCTGAAACTGCCCAGCCTATGCCCACTTCAGCTCCGGGCATACTACCAGGGCAGACCCGACATAGAATGTCCTGGGACGCCCCCCCCCCCGCCCCCCGCCAAATCTTGCCAGCCACAATTCCTGCCATCCACACCCCCAGCCAGCCAGCCACCAAGCACACACAATCTACACAGGAGACGACCATGCACAAGACCATTCCTTCAAGTTTAGAAGTAGCTATTCCACCTAATTCACAGAAACACAAAAAGTCAAGCAAAATGAAACATAGGAGTATGCTCCAAATGAAAGGACAAAAATCTCAGAAAAAAATATAACCAATCTACTTGATAAGGAGTTCAAAGTAATCATAAAGATGCTCACTGGACTGAAAAGTGGATGAACTCAATGTCAACAATAGATAGAAAATATTTTAAAAAAATCAGCTGAAGAAAGAATACAATAACTGAAATAAAAATATGCTAAAGGGAATCAACACAGAACGTGCAGAAGAATGTATCGGCAAACAGGAAGACAAGAGTAGTAAACGAGTAATAAAAATCACCCACACTGAACAGCAAAAAGAAACGGATTTTTTTTTTTTTTTTAATGAAGACAGGTAAGAGATCGCTTGAACATCAAACACAAAACATTCGCATTATAGGGGTCCAAGAAAGAGGAGAGAGGAAGAAAGGGGCAGAAAGCTTATTAAATAATAGTTTGGGAATTTGTTAATCTAGGGAAGAAAATAGACATCCAGGTTGGGGAAGTACAGAGAGTTTCAAACAGGATGAACCCAAACAGGTCCACACCACAATACGTAATAATTACAATGTCAGAGATTAAAGAGAAGATTTAAAAAGCAACAAGAGAAAAGCAACTGGTTATATATATAAGGAAATACCATAGGGCTATCAGCTGAGTTTTCAGGCAGAAACTTTGCAGTCCAGAAGGGAGTAGCACAATATATTTAAAGTGCTAAGGAAAAAAATCTACAACCAAGAATGCTCCACCTGACAAGGTTATCAATCAGAATTGAAGGAAACAAGCCTTACAAGAAATAGTAAAGGGACTTCTTTAAGTGGAAAAGGGACTTCTTTAAGTGGAAAAGAAAAAACCATGATTAGAAGAAAATTATGGAAGGAAAAAATTTCATGAGCAAAAGCAAACACACAGTAAAGAGACTAGACCAGTCACTTACAAAGGTAGTATGAAGATTAAAAGAGCAGTGAAATCAATTATATCTAAAAATTAGCTAAGGGGATTTTTAAAAGATGTAAAATATGACAACATACATAAAACATGGAAGAGGGGGAGTAAAAATTGTGATTTTTAAATGTGTTCGAACTTAGGTGACAACATAAACTGCTATATCCTTAGGATGTTATGTATGAATTTCATGCTAACCACAAACCAAAACCTAAACAGACAAGAAAAATTTAAAGAATAAAAGCATAACGCTAAAGAAACTCATCACAGAGAAAAAAATTAGGAACAGAGAAGAACTTCAAAAATAACCGGAAACAATTAACAAAATAGCAATAAGTACATACCTATCAATAATTATTTTAAATGTAAATGCCCTAAATGCTCCAATCAAAAAACATGGGATGACTAAATGTGTAAAAAAAAATAAGACCCATTTATATGCTGCCTATAAGGGATTCACTTCAGACCTAAAGACAAATGCAACTGAAAGTGAAGGGATGGAAAAGATATTCCGTGCAAATGGAAGGGAAAAGAAAAAGCCAGTTAGCAATACTTAGACAAAATAGACTTTAAAACAATAATTGTAACAAGATACAAAGAAGGGCATTACATAATGATGAAGAGATTGATCAGAGAAGAGAATAGAACAATTATAAATATCTATGCACCCAACATGGGAGCACCTAAATACAGAAACCAAATATTAACAGACACAAAGGGAGAAATAGTAATACAATAATAGGGGACTTTAACATCCCACTTACATCAGTGAATAGATCAGCCAACCAAAAAATAAGAAAACTGTTTTTAAACATCACATTAGACCAGATGGACTTAACAGATATATACAGAATATTCCATCCAAAAATAACAGCATATACATTCTTTCAAGTGAACATGGAACATTCTCCAGGAGAGATCACATATTAGGCCACAAAACAAGTCTCAATATATTTAAGGAGATTAAATTCATATCAAGCATCTTTTCATGGCACAATGATATAAAACTAGAAATCAAAAGAAAAAACTGGAAAAAATCACAAACATGTGGAGGCTAAACAACATGCTACTAAACAACAAGTCAACCAAGAAATGAAAGAGGGAATTTAAAAATTCATGAAGACAAAGGAAAATGAACACCCAACAGTCCAAAAATCTTTAGGATCCAGCAAAAGCAGTTCTAAGAGGAAAATTTATAGAGAGATGGCAGAAACAAGAAAAATCTCAATCTAAACTTAACACATAAAGGAACTAGAAGAACAAAGCCCAAGGTTAGTTGAAGGAAGGAAATAATACAGAGTTGAAATAAATGATAGAGACTTTCAAAAGAAATAGAAAAGATCCCTGAGACCAAGGGCTACTTCTTTGAAAAGATAAACAAAATTGATAAATCTTCAGCTGACTCAAGAAAAAAACAGAGGATTCATATAAAATCAGAAATGAAAGAGAAATAACAATTTGATTCCACAGAAATATGGAGGATTATAAAAGAATACTACAAAAAAATTATATGCCATCAAATTGGACAACTAAGAAGAAATGGATAAATTCCTAGAAATGTATAATCTTCCAAAACTGAATCAGGGAGAAATAGAAAATCTAAACAAACCAATTACAACAAAATTGAACTGGTAATCAACTCCCAACAAACAAAAGTCCACGACCAGGTGGCTTTACACATGAATTCTACCAAACATTTAAAAAAGAGTTAACACCTATTCTTCTCAAGCTTTTCCCAAAAAGAAGAGGAAGGAAAGCTTCTAAATACATTCTATAGGCCAGCATTACCCTGCTATAAACATCAAAAACACTACAAGAAACAAGAAAAAAGAAAAGCACAGGCCAATATCCCTGATGAATATAGATGCAGAAACCCTCAACAAAAATATTAGCAAACAGCACTCAACAATACTTTAAAAGGATCATGCACCCCAATCATGTGGGATTTATTCCAAGAACGCAAGAATGGTTCAAATTTTCAAATCAATTAAAGTGATACACCACATTGACAAAGGATAAAAATCATGTGATCATCTCAGATGTTGAAGAAGCATTTGACAAAATTCAACATCTGTTCATGATGAAAACTCTTAACAAAACAGGTTTAGAGGGAATATACCTCAACATAATAAAAGCCATACATGAAAAACTCACAGCTAACATCATATTCAATGATGGAAAAACTGAGAGCTTTTCCTCTAAGATCAGGAACACTTTTATTCAACATAGTACTGGAAGTCCTAGCCCCAGCCATTTTATCTAAGAAAAAGAAATAGAAACCATCAAAATTGGTAAGGAAGAAGTAATACTGTCTCCGTTTGCAGATGACAGATACCATACGTAGAAAACCCTAAAGACTCCACCAAAAAACTACTCAAAGTAATAAATGAATTAAGTTGCAGGATACAAAATTAATACCCAGAAATAGGTTGTGTTTCCTTTTTTTTTTGAATGCTATATGTTATTTTATGTTAATCACCATATATAACATCATTAGTTTTTGATGTAGTGTTCCATGTTTCATTGTTTGTGCATAACACCCAGTGCTCCACGCAGAACGTGCCCTCCTTAATACCCATCACCAGGCTAACCCATCCCTCCCCTCTAGAACCCTCAGTTTGTTTCTCAGAGTCCATGGTCTCTCATGGTTCATCTCCCCCTCCGATTTCCCCCCCTTAGGTTGTGTTTCTATACACAATAATGAAGTAGTGGAAAGAGAAATCAAGAAAACAGTTTCATTTACAGTTGCACCAAAAATAATAAAATACCTAGGAATAAACTTAACCAAGGATTGAAAAACCTGTACTCCAAAAACTACAAATCACTGATGCTAGAAATTGAAGATGACACAAACAAATGGAAAGACATAGCATGCTTATGTCTTGGAAAAATTAATATCATTAAATGCCCATACGACCTAAAGCAATCTATAGATTCAATACAATCCCTTTCAAAATACCAACAGCATTTTTCACAGAAATAGAACAAAAAATACTAAAATTTGTATCAATCTACAAAAGATGCCAAATAACCAAAGCAAACTTAAGAAAGAAGAACAAGCTCTAGGTATCACAATCCCAGATTTCAAGATGTACTACAAAGCTGTAGTAATCAAAACAGTATGGTACAAATACAGACATATAGGTCAATGGAGCAGACTAGATAGTCCAGAAATAAACCCATTCTTATATAGTTAATCTATGACAAAGGAGGCAAGAATATACCATGGAGAAAAAGTTTCTTCAATAAAGAAAAGGAAAGCTGGACACCTACATGCAAATGAATGAAACTGGACCACTTTCTTACACCATACACAAAAATAAACTCAAAATGGGTTAAGGACCTAAATGAGCGAGCTGAAACCATAAAGCTTCTAGAAGAAAACATAAGCAATAATCTCTTTGCCATTAGCCTTCGCAACATATTCATGGATATGTCTCTTTGTAGGGGCAAGGAAAACAAAAGCAAAAATAAACCATTGGGGCTATACCAAAATAAAAAGATTTTATACAGTGAAGGAAACCATTAACAAAAAGGCAACCTACTGAATGGGAGAAGATATTTGCAAATGATAGATCTGACAAGAAGTTAATATCTACTATATATTAAGAACTTACACAACTCGGCTAACCTGGGAGCAAGATGGCGGAGGAGTAGGAGACCTGGATTTCGTCTGGTCTCAGGAATTCAGCTGAATAGGGATCAAACCATTCTGAACACCTACGAACTCAACAGGAGATCAAAGAAGAGAGTAGCAACAACTCTCTGAAGAGAGAAGCAACCACTTACTAGAAGGTAGGACGTGCGGAGAAGTGAATCCAAGGCGATATTCGGGAGGATAGACGGGGGGGGAGGGGGCCTCCTTCGGCCACGTCCGGCAAGTGATAGAGCCACGGAGCACAAAATCGGAACTTTTAGAAGTTGGCTCCGCGGAGGGACGTCACTGCAGTGGCTAAGTGGAGGGTGGAATCCTCGCGGGACAGTGTGGTCTCAGGACCCTCGGGGTCACAGACAGACCGAGGGTACCTGAGTGCAGCAGAGCTCCCAGGTATCAGAGCTGGGAAGCCGGCTGCAGAGACAGAGCCGAGGCGCGGGCTCTCAGCTCGGGGTTGCCATAAACTGTGATCCGCGACCCAGTCGGGCCACTGCTCCTCCAGCAGGGACCCAACAAGCGGCAGATCCAGGGAGACTCCCCTTCCTCCCCTGGGAGGAGGGGTGTGGGAGTGCACCACAGGGATCTGCTGGGTTTGGAGACTCCACACGGGGTCGGGTGCCAGAGATAGAAACGCTCGGTCACAGGCCAGGTGACCATGGAGTGCGGCCGGAGACCGGGGACACGGGAGTGATTGATTGTTTTTCTCTGGGGGCGCACTGAGGAGCGGGGCCCTGAGTTCTCAGCTCCTACGGGCAGAGAGTGGGAGGCCACCATTTTCACCCTGGTCCTCCGAAGCTGTACCGAGAGCTTGCAGGGAACAAAAGCTCCTGAGAGCAAACCCGAGCAGCTTGCTTAGCCTGGACCGACAAGGGCGGGGCAATTCCGCCTCCAGCAAAGACATTTGGGAACCACGGCAACAGGCCCCTCCCCCAGAAGATCAGCACGAACAGCCAGCAAGCCAAGACCAAGTTTACCAATCAAGGAGAACGGGAGAACTCCAGTGCTAGGGAAATACTGCACATAGAATTCATGGCTTTTTTACCATGATTCATTAGTTTTTCAAAGTTAATTTTTTAACTGTTTTTTGTGGGTTTTTTTGAATTTTTCTTTTTCCCTTTTTCAACCAACATCTTATCCCTTTTTTAAAAAAAAAAATTTTATTTTTCATTTTTAGAGTCATATTTTATCCCTTCATAGTAGTTACCCTTATTTTTGGCATACATATAAGTTCTTCTCTCTTTAAAATTTTGAGATACAGTTTCTTCTAGCAGATCAAAATATACCCTAAATCACTAGTGTATGGCTTTGTTCTAGTCTCCTGCCTGATCACAGTCTCTCCCTTTTTTTTCTTTTTTTTTTTTAAATCTTCTTCTTTCTTCTTTCAAACAACTTCTTATCAATTCCGTTTATAAAACCTTTTATAATTTTCATCTTTACAGTCATCTTCCATCCCTTCATTGTATCAACCCTTATTTTGTACATATATGTCTTTCTTCCATTAAAATTTTAGGAGGCACATTCTTCTAACAGACCAAAATACACCCCAAATTTAGTGTATGGCACTGATCTATGCACTAGCCTGATCATATCTGATCATATTCTGTTTTTTTTTTGTTTTGTTCTGTTTTTGTTTGTTTTTATCTTTTTCTTTTTTTCTCTCTTCCTTTCTTCTTTCTTTCCCTTTCTTTTCCCCTGGTTTCAGGTCTTTTCTGATTTGTATAGAGTATATTTGCTGGGGATGTTGTTAACCTGTTAGCATTTTGTTCTCTCATTCATCTGTTCTCCTCTGGACAAAATGACAAGACAAAAAAAATCACCTCAGCAAAAAGAACAAGAGGTAGTACTGTCTGCCAGGGACCTACTCAATACGGACATTAGTATGATGTCGGACCTAGAGTTCAGAATCATGACTTTAAAGATACTAGCTGGGCTTGAAAAAAGCATGGAAGTTATTAGAGAAACCCTTTCTGGAGAAATAAAAGAACTAAAATCTAACCAAGTCGAAATCAAAAAGGCTATTAATGAGGTGCAATAAAAAATGGGGGCACTAACTGCTAGGATAAATGAGGCAGAAGAGAGAATCAGTGATATAGAAGACCAAATGATGGAAAATAAAGAGACGGAGAAAAAGAAAGATAAACAACTACAGGATCACGAGGGCAGAATTCGAGAGAGAAGTGATACGATAAGACAAAACAACATTAGAATAATTGACATCCCAGAAGAAGAAGAAGAAAGAGAGAGAGGGGCAGAAGGTATATTGGAGCAAATTATAGCAGAGAACTTCCCTAATGTGGGGAGGGAAACAGGCATCAAAATCCAGGAGGCACAGAGAACCCCTCTCAAAATCAATAAAAATAGGTCAACACCCCAACATCTAATAGTAAAACTTACGAGTCTCAGAGACAAAGAGAAAATCCTGAAAGCAGCTCGGGAGAAGAATGTTTCTAATGGTAGAAACATTAGATTGGCAACAGACCTATCCACAGGGACCTGGCAGGCCAGAAAGGACTGGCATGGTATCTTCAGAGCACTAAATGAGAAAAATATGCAGCCAAGAATACTATATCCAGCTAGGCTGTCATTGAAAATAGAAGGAGAGGTAAAAAGCTTCCAGCTCAAACAAAAACTAAAGGAATTTGCAAACACAAAACCAGCCCTAAAAGAAATACTGAAAGGGGTCCTCTAAGCAAAGAGAGAGCCTAAAAGCAGCAAAGATCAGAAAGGAAAACAGACAATATACAGTCACAGTCACCTTACAGGCAATACAATGGCACTAAATTCATATCTTTCAATAGTTACTCTGAATGTAAATGGGCTAAATGCCCCAATCAAAAGACACAGGCTATCAGATTGGATTAAAAAACAAGACCCAGCAATATGCTGTCCGCAAGAGACTCATTTTTGACCCAAAGACACCCCCAGATTGAAAGTGAGGGGGTGGAAAACCATTTACCATGCTAATGGACACCAAAAGAAAGCTGGGGTGGCAATTCTTATATCAGACAAATTAGATTTTAAAACAAAGACTGTAATAAGAGATGAAGAAGGACACTATATCTTACTTAAAGGGTCTATCCAACAAGAAGATCTAACAATTGTAAATATCTATGCCCCTAACATGGGAACAGCCAATTATATAAGGCAATTACTAACAAAAGCAAAGAAACACATTGACAACAATACAATAATAGTGGGAGACTTTAACACCCCCCTGACTGAAATGGACAGATCATCTAAGCAAAAGATCAACAAGGAAATAAAGACTTTAAATGACACACTGGACCAAATGGACTTCACAAACATATTCAGAACATTCCATCCCAAAGCAATGGAATACACATTCTTCTCTAGTGCCCATGGAACATTCTCCAGAATAGATCACATCCTAGGTCACAAATCAGGTCTCAACCAATAACAAAAGATTGGGATTATTCCCTGCATATTTTCAGACCACAATGCTTTGAAACTAGAACTCAATCACAAGAGGAAAGTCGGAAAGAACTCAAATACATGGAGGCTAAAGAGCATCCTACTAAAGAATGAATGGGTCAACCAGGAAATTAAAGAAGAATTTAAAAAATTCATGGAAACTAATGAAAATGAAAACACAACTGTTCAAAATCTTTGGGATACAGCAAAGGCGGTCCTAAGAGGAAAGTATATAGCAATACAAGCCTTTCTCAAGAAACAAGAAAGGTCTCAAATACACAACCTAACCCTACACCTAAAGGAGCTAGAGAAAGAACAGGAAATAAAGCCTAAACCCAGCAGGAGAAGAGAAATAATAAAGATCAGAGCAGAAATCAATGAAATAGAAACCAAAAGAACAGTAGAACAGATCAATGAAACTAGGAGCTGGTTCTTTGAAAGAATTAACAAGATTGATAAACCCCTGGCCAGACTTATCAAAAAGAAAAGAGAAATGACCCAAATCAACAAAATCATGAATGAAAGAGGAGAGATCACAACCAACAGCAAAGAAATACAAACCATTATAAGAACATATTATGAGCAACTCTATGCCAGCATTAGATAACTTGGAAGAAATGTGTGCGTTCCTAGAGATGTATCAACTACCAAAATTGAACCAGGAAGAAATAGAAAACCTGAAAAGACCTATAACCACTAAGGAAATTGAAGCAGTCATCAAAAATCTCCCAACAAACAAGAGCCCAGGGCCAGATGGCTTCCCAGGGGAATTCTATCAAACATTTAAAGAGGAATTACTACCTATTCTTCTGAAACTTTTCCAAAAAATAGAAATGGAAGGAAAACTTCCAAACTCATTTTATGAGGCCACCATTACCTTGATCCCAAAACCAGACAAAGACCCCATCAAAAAGGAGAATTACAGACCAATATCCTTGATGAACATGGATGCAAAAATTCTCACCAAAATACTAGCCAATAGGATCCAACAGTACATTAAAAGGATTATTCCCCATGACTAAGTGGGATTTATCCCTGGGCTGCAAGGTTGGTTCAACATCCGCAAATCAATCAACGTGACACAATACATTAACAAAAGAAAGAACAAGAATCATATGACCCTCTCAATAGATGCAGAAAAAGCATTTGACAAAGTACAGCATCCTTTCTTGATCAAAACTCTTCAGAGTATAGGGATAGAGGATACATACCTCAATATCATAAAAGCCATCTATGAAAAACCTACGGCGAATATCATTCTCAGTGGGGAAAAGCTGAGAGTTTTACCCCTAAGGTCAAGAACACGGCAGGGATGTCCACTCTCACCACTGCTATTCAACATAGTATTAGAAGTCCTAGCCACAGCAATCAGACAACAAAAAGAAACCAAAGGCATCCAAATCGGCAAAGAAGTCAAACTCTCACTCTTTGCAGATGATATGATACTGTATGTGGAAAACCCAAAAGACTCCACCCCAAAACTGCTAGAACTCATACAGGAATTCAGTAAAGTAGCAGGATATAAAATCAATGCACAGAAATCAGTGGTATTCCTATACACCAACAACAAGACAGAAGAGAGACAAATCAAGGAGTCGATCCCATTTATAATTGCACCCCAAACCATAAGATACCTAGGAATAAATTTAACCAAAGAGGCAAAGGGTCTGTACTCAGAAAAGTATAAAATACTCATGAAAGAAATTGAGGAAGACACAAAGAAATGGAAAAACGTTCCATGCTCATGGATTGGAAGAACAAACATTGTGAAGATGTCAATGCTACCTAGAGCAATCTACACATTCAATGCAATCCTCATCAAAATACCATCCACTTTTTTCAAAGAAATGGAACAAATAATCCTAAAATTTGTATGAAACCAGAAGAGACCCCGAATAGCCAGAGGAGTATTGAAAAAGAAAAGCAAAGCTGGCGGCATCACAATTCCGGACTTCCAGCTCTATTACAAAGCTGTCATCATCAAGACAGTATGGTACTGGCAGAAAAACAGACACATAGATCAATGGAACAGAATAGAGAGCCCAGAAATGGACCCTCAACTCTAAGGTCAACTCATCTTTGACAAAGCAGGAAAGAATGTCCAGTGGAAAAAAGACAGTCTCTTCCACAAATGGTGTTGGGAAAATTGGACAGCCACATGCAGAAGAATGAAACGGGACCATTTCCTTACACCACACACAAAAATAGACTCCAAATGGTTGAAAGACCTAAACGTGAGACAGGAGTCCATCAAAATCCTAAAGGAGAACACAAGTAGCAACCTCTTCGACCTCAGCTGCAGCAACTTCTTCCTAGAAACATTGCCAAAGGCAAGGGAAGCAATGGCAAAAATGAACTATTGGGATTTCATCAAGATAAAAAGCTTCTGCACAGCAAAAGAAACAGTCCACAAAAGCAAAAGACAACCGACAGAATGGGAGAAAATATTTGCAAATGACATATCAGATAAAGGGCTAGTATCCAAAATCTATAAAGAACTTATCAAACTCAACACCCAAAGAACAAATAATCCAATCAAGAAATGGGCAGAAGACATGAACAGACATTTTTCCAAAGAAGACATCCAAATGGCTAACAGACGCATGAGAAAGTGCTCAACATCGCTCGGCGTCAGGGAAATACAAATCAAAACTTCAATGAGATACCACCTCACACCAGTCAGAATGGCTAAAATTAACAAGTCAGGAAATGACAGATGTTGGCGGGGATGTAGAGAAAGGGGAACCCTCCTACCCTGTTGGTGGGAATGCAAGCTGGTGCACCCACTCTGGAAAACAGTATGGAGGTTCCTGAAACAGTTGAAAATAGAGCTACCATACGATCCAGCAATTGCACTACTGGGTATTTACCCCAAAGATACAAATGTAGGGATCCGAAGGGGTACATGCACCCCAATGTTTATAGCAGCAATGTCAACAATAGCCAAACTGTGGAAAGAGCCAAGATGTCCATCGACAGATGAATGGATAAAGAAGAGGTGGTGGATATACACAATGGAATATTATGCAGCCATCAAAAAGAATGAGATCTTGCTATTTGCAACGACATGGATGGAACTGGAGGGTGTTCTGCTGAGTGAAATAAGTCAATCAGAGAAAGACATTTATCATATGACCTCGCTGATATGAGGAATTTTTAACCTCAGGAAACAGAGGGTTGCTGGAGTGGTGGGGGGTGGGAGGGATGCGGTGGCTGGGCGATAGACATTGGGGAGGGTATGTGCTATGGTGAGCACTGTGAGTTGTGCAAGACTATTGAATCACAGATCTGTACTTCTGAAACAAATAATGCAATATATGTTAAGAAAAAAAAAGAAGAAGAAGAAGATAGCAGGAGGGGAGGAATGAAGGGGAGTAAGTCGGAGGGGGAGACGACCCATGAGAGACGATGGACTCTGAAAAACAAACTGAGGTTTCTAGAGGGGAGGGGGTGGGGGGGATGGGTTAGCCTGGTGATGGGTATTAAAGAGGGCACGTTCTGCATAGAGCACTCGGTGTTATGCACAAACAATGAATCATGGAACACTACATCAAAAACTAATGATGTAATGTATGGTGATTAACATAACAATTAAAAATTTAAAATAAAAAGAACTTACACAACTCAACACCAAGAAAACAACCAATCTGATTAAAAAAATGGGCAGAGGACCTGAATAGACACTTTTCCAAAGAAGACATACAGGTGGCCAACAGATACAAGAAAGAGGCTCAACATCACTCATCATCAGGGAAATGCAAATCAAAACCGCAGTGAGCTATCACCTTACTCCTGTATGAATGGCTAGACTCAAAAAGACAAGAAATAACAAGTGTTGGTGAGAATGTGCAGGAAAGGGAACTCTTTGTGCACTGTTGGTAGGAATGTAAATTGGTGTAGCGACTGTGAAAAACAGTATGGAATTCCTCAAAATATTAAAAATAGAAATGTCATAAGATCCAGTAATTCCACTACTATTTACTTAAAGAAAGTGAAACATTAATTTGAAAAGATATATGCACCTCTATGGTTATTGCAGCATTATTTACAATAGCCAAGATATGTAAGCAATCTATGCATCTATTAACACAGGGACACACACACACATGTGCACACACACACACAGACACACACTGAAATATTGCTCCGCCATCAAAAAGAATGAGCTATTGCCATTTGTAACAACATGGATGGATCGAGAGGGTATTATGCTAAGTGAAATAAATCAGGGAAAGAAAGATGAATACTGTATGATTTTACTTATATGTGGAGCCTAACAAAAAAGCAAGCCAAAACAGACCAATAAATACAAAGAACAAACTAATGGTTGTCAGAGGAGAAGGGGTAGGAAGATGGGAAAAATGGGTGAAGGGAAGCGGGAGATACAGGCTTCCAGTTATAGGATGAATAAACCATGGAATATAAGGTATAAAGAATGTCAGTTATATTGTAGTAGCATCGTGTGGTGACAGATGGTAGCTACATTTGAGGTTAGCATAGCATAACTTACAAAGTGGTCAAATCACTCTGTTGTACATTTGAAACTAAAGTAACATTTGTGTGTTAACCTATTTCAATTTAAAAAAATGACTTACAGACTTGAATGTTAAACTTGAAACCATAAAACTCTTAGGAAAAAAAGGTGGTAAGCTTCTTGACATTAATCTTGGTGATGATTCTTTGGATTCAACACCAAAAGCAAAGGCAGAAAAAGCAAAAGTAAACAACTAGGTCTACATCAAACTGAAAAGCTTCTGCACAGCAGAGTAACCATCAACAAAATGAAAGGGCAACCTACTGAATGAGAGAAAATATTTGCAAATCTTCTATCAGATAAAATGTTAATATCCAAACTCTATAACGAACCCATACAACTCAATAGAATAAAAGCAATCCTATTTAAAAATGGGCAGAGGATCTGCAAAGACATTTTCCCAAAGGAAATATACAAATGGCCATCAGGTACATAAAAAGGTATTCCAACAACATTCATCATCAGGGAAATGCAAATCAAAACCACAGTGAGATATCACTTCACACCTGTTAGAATGACTCTTATCAAAAAGACAAGATATAAATGTTGGCTAGAATGTGGAAAAAAGAAACTGCTCATGAACTGTTAGTGGAAGTGTAAATTTGTGCAGCCACTATGGAAAACAGTATGCAGAGGTTCTTCAAAAAATTAGAACGAGTACTGCCATATAATCCAGAAATTCCACGGGCATAGATCTGAAGAAAATTAAAACACTAACTTGAAAATTAAAACACTAACACTATCTGCACCCCCTCACCACCATGTTCACTGCAGCATTATTACAATAGCCAAGATAGGAAAGCAAACTAAGTGTCCATCAGTGGATGAATAAATAAAACAAATGGACTTGGGGGAAAAGATGGTGGAGGAGTAGGAGACCCTATTCCAACCAGTCCCTGGAATTGAACTCGATATCTACCAGACCACTCTGAACATCCACAACATCAGCCTGAAGTGTAAGAAGATAGATCTGGATCTTTACAAAAAGACTATCGCAGGCAGTTGGTTTCAAGGTCCAAAGCAGGGAGCCGTGATTCCGGGGGGAGATACTGGAGGATAAATGGAAGGGGGAGGGAACCAGCCTTCGCGATCCTACACCACCGGTGAGTGATAGCCTCCTGTGCTGGGGACTGGGGCAAAGACTCACAGACCTGTAGCGGCAGGGAAAGGACATCAGGGCAGCCCCCCGGACTGAAACCGGATCAGCGGGGCCACATGTGTGAACTGGGGGTGGCTGGTGGTTTTAGAAGCACAAAGGGAAGACACATGCCCCGACCTGCAGGCGAGGACTGGGAGCGCTGCTGAGGGGCGCACAACCCAGGATGCTGCAGTTTATAGCAGCACAGACAGAAATGGAGATAGTGTGGCCTGGAGAGCTCACTGAAGAACAGACTGCGATCTCTCTGCTCTGAGGCAGAGGGTTGGAAACGGTCTCTTCTGCTCTGACTCTCGGAAGAGATGTGGAAAGCTGCCAGAGAACAAAAGCCCCAAAAAAACAGTTTCCACTGAGCCCATCCCCCACCACAGGGGGCAGGGCAATTCTGCCCAAATAGGGTTGCCTGAGTAACAGTGCGGCAGGCCCTTGCCCCAGAAGACAGGCTGGGAAAACAAGAGGCCAGCAACCCTAAGGTTCCTAGAAAACAGGTGCATCTTGCTTGGGTTGTGGTCAATAATTTGGACTCTATACATTCCCTCAACCGCCCCTCAACAAAATGACTAGGAGGAGGAACCCCCAAAATAGGAAAGACTCGGAGACTATGATTTATACCACAGATTTACAAATGGATACAGACACAACCAAGATGTCGGAGATGGAATTCAGGCTAGCAATTGTGAAGATGATAGCTAGAATGGAGAAATCGATTAATGGCAACATAGAGTCTCTAAGGGCAGAAATGAAAGCTGAATTGGCAGAATTTAAAAATGCTATCAATGAGATCCAATCTAATCTAGATAATCTAACAGCTAGGGTAAGTGAGGCAGAAGAACAAATTAGTGATCTAGAAGACCAATTAATAGACAAGAAGGCAAAAGAGATGGCCAGGGAAAAACAACTCAGAATCCATGAAAATAGAGAAATAAGTGACACCATGAAACATTCCAATGTCAGAATTACTGGTATCCCTGAGGGGGTGGAGACAGAGGACTAGAAGATATATTTGAGCATATCGTAGCTGAGAATTTCCCTAATCTGGGGAATGAAACAAACATTCATGTCTTAGAGGCAGAGAGGACCCCTCCCAAGATCAAAACAGGCCAACACCTCGGCATGTAGCAGTAAAACTCGCAAATCTTAGAACCAAAGACACCATCTTAAGGGCAGTTGGGGGAAGAGATTCCTTATGTACAGAGGGAGGAACATCAGAATAATGTCAGACCTATCCACAGAGACCTGGCAAGCCAGAAAAGGCTGGCAAGACATATTCAGCGTACTAAATGAGAAGAACATGGAGCCAAGAATACTTTATCTGGCAAGGCTTGTCATTTAGAATGGATGGAGAGATGCAGAGCTTCCAAGACCAGCAGAAACTGAAAGAATATGTGACCATTAAGTCGGCCCTGCAAGCAATATTAAAGGGCGTTCTATAAAAGGAGAAAGACCCCAAGAGTGATATAGGACAAAAATTTACAGGGACAATCTATAAAAACAAGGTCTTCACAGACAACAAGATGACAATAAATTAATATCTTTCAATAATCACTCTCAACGTGAATGGCCTAAATGTTCCCATAAAACGGCACAGGGTTGCAGATTGGATAAAAAGACAGGACCCATCCATATGCTGTCTACAAGAGACTCATTTTGAACCTAAAGATACATCCAGACTGAAAGTGAAGGGATGGAGATCTGTCTTCCATGCCAGCGGACCTCAAAAGAAAGCTGGGGTAGCAATTCTTACATCAGACAAATTAGATTTTAAACTAAAGACTATAGTTAGACACACAGAACAACACTATATCATTCTTAAAGGGTCTATCCAACAAGAAGATCTAACAATTGGAAATATCCACACCCCCAACATGGGAGCAGCTATCTACATAAGCCAACTGTTAACCAAAATAAAGAGTCATATTGATAACAATACGTTAATTGTAGGAGACCTCAATACTCCACTCTCAGCAATAGACAGGTCATCTAAGCCCAAAATCAACAAAGAAACAAGAGCTTTGAATGACGCACTGGACCAGATGGACCTCACAGATATATACAGAACATTCCACCCTAAAACAACAGAATACTCATTCTTCTCAAGCGCACGTGGAACTTGCTCCAGAATAGACCACATACGGGGTCACAAATCAGGTCTCAACTGATACCAAAAGATTGAGATTATTCCCTGCATATTCTCAGACCATAGTGTGTTAAAACTGGAACTCAATCACAAGAAAAAATTTGGCAGAAATTCAAACACTTGGAAGCTAAAGGCCACTCTGCTCAAGAATGTTTGGATCAACCAGGAAATCAAAGAAGAATTCAAACAATTCATGGAAACCAATGAGAATGAAAACACATTGGTCCAAAACCTACAGGATACTGCAAAGGCGGTCCTAGGGGGAAAATACATAGCCATCCAAGCCTCACCCAAAAAAATAGAAAAATCCCAAATTCACCAAATAATGCTACACCTTAAACAACTAGAGAAAAAGCAACAAACGATGCCTAACCCACGCATTAGAAGAGAAATAAAGATTAGAGCAGAGATCAATGAATTAGAAACCAGAAACACAGTAGATCAGATCAACGAAACTAGATGCTGGGTCTTTGAAAGAATTAATAAGATCAATAAACCACTGACCAGACTTATCCAAAAGAAAAGAGAAAGGACCCAAATTAATAAAATTATGAATGAAAGGGGAGAGATCACCACTAACACCAAGGAAATAGAAACAATTATTAGAAATTATTATCAACAACTATATGCCAATAAACTGAGGAACCTGGATGAAATGGATGCCTTCCTAGAAACCTATAAACTGCCAAGACTGAAACAGGAAGAAATTGACAACCTGAATAGGGCAATAACCAGTTACGAGATTGAAGCAGTGATCAAAAACCTCCCAAAAAACTAGTCCAGGGCCTGATGGATTCCCTGGGGAATTCTATCAAACATTCAAAGAAGAAATAATACCTATGCTCCTGAAGCTGTTTCAAAAAAATAGAAACAGAAGGAAAGCTTCCAGACTCATTCTATGAGGCCAGCATTACCTTAATCCCCAAAACAGGCAAAGACCCCATCAAAAAGGAGAATTTCAGACTGATAGCCCTGATGAATATGGATTCCAAAATCCTCAACAAAAACCTAGCTAATAGGATCCAACAATACATTAAAAGGATCATCCACCATGACCAAGTGGGATTTATCCCCAGGATGCAAGGGTGGTTCAACATTCACAAATCAATCAGTGTGATAGAACACATTAGTAAGAGGAGAGAGAAGAACCATATGGTCCTCTCAATTGATGCAGAAAAAGCATTTGACAAAAATACAGCATCCTTTCTGGATTAAAACTCTTCAGAGTATAGGGATAGAGGGAACGTTCCTCAAGTTCATGAAATCCATCTATGAAAAACCCACAGTGAATATCATCCTCAATGGGGAAAAGCTGAGAGCCTTTCCCTTAAGATCAGGAGCATGTCAAGGATGTCCACTCTCACCACTATTGTTCAACATAGTACTAGAAGTCCTAGCAACAGCAATTAGACAGCAAAAAGAAATAAACAGTATTCAAATTGGCAAAGAAGAAGTCAAATTCTCTCTTTTCGCAGATGACATGATACTTTATGTGGAAAACCCAAAAGACTCCACCCCCAAATTACTACAACTCATATAGCAATTCAGGAATGTGGCAGGATACAAAATCAATGCACAGAAATCAGTTCCTTTCTTATACACTAACAATGCAACTGTAGAAAGAGAAATTAGAGAAACGATTCCATTTACAATAGCACCAAAAACCATAAGATACCTCGGAATAAACCTAACCAAAAGGTAAAGGATCTATACTCTAGGAACTACAGAACACTCATGAAAGAAATTGAAGAAGACAAAAAAAGATGAAAAAACTTTCCATGCTCATGGATCGGAAGAATAAACGTTGTTAAAATGTCTATGCTACCCAGAGCAATCTATACCTTCAATGCCATCCAAATCAAAATTCCAATGACATTTTTCAAAGTGCTGGAACAAACAAACCTAAAATTTGTATGGAACCAGAAAAGACCCCGAATCGCCAAGGAAATGTTGAAAAAGAAAAACAAAGTTGGGGGCATCACGTTGCACGATTTCAAGCTATATTACAGAGTAGTGATCACCAAGACAGCATGGTACTGGGCACAAAAACAGACATATAGACCAATGGAACAGAAAAGAGAGCCCAGATATGGACCCTCAACTCTATGGTCAAATAATCTTTGACAAAGCTGGGAAAAATATGCAATGGAAAAAAGACAGTCTCTTCAATAAATGGTGTTGGGAAAATTGGACAGCTACATGCAGAAGAATGAAACTCGACCATTCTCTAACACCATACACAAAGATAAACTCAAAATGGATGAAAACCTCCGTGTGAGACAGGAATCCACCAAAATCCTAGAGGAGAACATACGCAGTAACCTCTTTGACAATAGCCACAGAAACTTCTTTCAAGATACATCTCCAAAGGCTAGTGAAACAAAAGCAAAAATGAACTTTTGGGACTTCATCAAGATAAAAAGCTTCTGCATAGCAAAGGAAACAGTCAACAAAACAAAGAGGCAACCCAAGAATGGGAGAAGGTATTTGCAAATGACAGTACAGATAACAGGCTGGTATCCAAGATCTATAAAGAACATCTCAAACTCAACACCCACAAAACAAATAATCAAGTCAAAAAATGGGCAGAAGACATGAACAGACACTACTCCAAAGAAGACATACAAATGGCTAACAGACACATGAAAAAATGTTCATCATCATTAGCCGTCAGGGAAATTCAAATCAAAACCACATTGAGCTACCACCTTACACCAATTAGAATGGCAAAAATTGACAAGGCAACAAACAACAAATGTTGGAGAGGTTGTGGAGAAAGGGAACCCTTGGAAAACAGTGTGGAGGTGCATCAAAAAATTAAAAATAGAGCTACCCTATGACCCAGCAATTGCACTACTGGGTATTTACCACAAAGACACAGAGGTAGTGAAAAGAAGGGCCATATGCACCCTAATGTTCATAGCATCAATGTCCACAATAGCCAAACTGTGGAAAGAGCCGAGATGCCCTTCCACAGATGAATGGATAAAGAAGATGTGGTCCATATATACAATGGAATATTACTCAGCCACCAGAAAGGATGAATACCCGATTTTTACATCAACATGGTTGGGACTGGAGGAGATTATGCTAAGTGAAATAAGTCAAGCAGAGAAAGTAAATTATCATATGGTTTCACTTATTTGTGGAACATAAGGAATATCATGGAGGACATTAGGAGAAGGAAGGGAAAAATGAAGGGGGGAAATCAGAGGGAGAGATGAACCATGAGAGACTATGGACCCTGAGAAACAAACTGAGGGTTTTAGAGGGGGGGGAATGGGTTAGCCTGGTGATGGGTATTTAAGGAGGGTACATATTGCATGGAGCACTGGGTGTTATATGAAAACAATGAATCGTGGATCACTACATCAAAAATTAATGATGTATTGTATGGTGACTAACATAACATAATAAAATAAAATTAAAAATAATAAACCAAGTATGGTATACATATACACAATGGAATACTATTCAGCCATAAAAAAGGAAAGAAATACTGCTGCCTGTGACAAGGATGGACCCTGAGTTCGTTATATTAAATGAGTTAAGTCAAACAGAGAAAGACAAAATACAGTATAATCTCACTTATATGTGGAATGTTAAAACACACATACCCACAAACTCATAGATAGAGAACAGATTAGTGGTCACCAGAAGTAGGGGGTGAGGGGTGGGAGAAATGGGGTGAATAGGGTCAAAAGGTACAAACTTCCAGTTATAAAATAAGTAAGTCATGGGGATATAATGTAAAGCATGGTAACCATTGATAATACTATATTGCATGTTTGAAAGTTGCTAAGAGAATAGACTTAAAGTTCTTATTATAAGAAAAAAAACTTTTTGTAATTATGTATAGACAGATGTTAACTAGACTCATTATAGTAATCATTTTGCCATATATATATGAAATTATTATGTAGTACACATGAAACTAATATTACATGTCCATTATACCTCAATTAAAAAAAGGAAGAGCAATGTACTATAACACAAGGATAAAAAAGAACTGTTCCAACATGAATGAATTTCACAAATGTCATGCTGAGTAGAGAATCCAGATTTTAAAAAAAGAATATATACTGTATGATTCAATTTATAAGTTCAAGAACAGGCAGCACTAAGCTACAATTATCCAACCGCACCAGTGGTTGCCTCTGGGTGGGAGTGAACTAGTACCAGCTGGAAAGAAATAAAAAAAACTTCTATAGTGCTAGACTCGCTCTACATCTTAATCTGGGTGATGATTCATGGTTATAAATATGTTTAAAAATGACTAAGTTGTACACTTAAGATGAGCTCACTTTAAACATTTTATGTACGTTATACCTCAAACACAGAATAAAAATGGGTACAAATGATTTAGAAGGAACTTCTGAGCAAAAACTAGCATTTTTTTTTATACCTTTGAATCCGTTATGCTTTCCTGTACCCTCTTTTTTTTTCCCACTTAGGACAAGGAATAGCTCATTTAAACCCATCAGAGAAATGGACAGCTTGGGTCTCTAACAAACGTTGTGTTTTCAAGCACAGGTCAGTAGTTGTATACGAGAGTATATGCTGCTACAGACAAATCAACCAGTCAGAGCACAACCTTTCAAGGCTTAAAATAGAACAAGCTTCCCATAAAAGCAGCACCTCTGTGACTTTTTTTAAATTTTTAAATTTTTAATTTTTTTTAAGACTGTAGTTATTTGTCAGAGAGAGAGCACACACAGAAGCAGGGGGAGCGGCAGGCAGAGGGAGAAGCAGGCTCCCCGCTGAGCAAGGACCCCGATGCAGGGCTCAATCCCAGGACCCTGGGATCATGACCTGAGCCAAAGGCAGACGCTTAACCTACTGAGCCACCCAGGCATCCCTTCCCTGTGACATTTTTAACTTATTTCTCTCCTTCTTTACCCTCTCCTTTGACAGAAGCCGCACCAACCTCCTCATAATCCTCAAGGGCAGCCATATCCTCACAGGCCTCAGAAAAGTCTCCCTCCTCCATGTCCTCACCCACATGCCACTGAACAAAGGCATACTTGGCCTACATCGGGTCAAACTTGTGGTCCAGGGGAGCCCAGGCCTCAGCGATGGCTGTGGTGTTGCTCAGCGTGCACACAGCTCCCTGTACTTTGGCCAGGTCTCTAGGTACCACAGTGGCAGGCTGGTAATTAATGCCCACTTTGAAGCCAGCGGGGCACCAGTCCACAAACTGGATGCTGCGCTTGGTCTTGATGGTGGCAATGGCAGCGTTGACATCTTTGGGAACCATGTCACCACGGTACAACAGGCAGCAAGCCATGGCGAGGGTCACATTTTCCCATCTGGTTGGCTGGCTCAAAGCTTGCGTTGGTGATCTCTACTACAGAAAGCTGTTCATGGTAGGCTTTCTCAGCAGACATGGCGGGGGCCTAGGTGGCCAGAGGGAAGTGGATGCGGGGCTAGGGCACCCGGTTGGTCTGGAATTCTGTGAGATCGACATTCAGGGCTCCATCACATCTGAGGGAGGCAGTGATGGAGGACACAATCTGATCTATCAACTTATTCAGGTTAGTGTAGGTTTGGCGTTCAATATCAAGGTTTCTATGACAGATGTCATAGATGGCCTCATTGTCTACCATGAAGGCACAATCTGAGGGCTCCAGGGTTCTGTGGGTGGTGAGGATGGAGTTGTAGGGCTCAGCTACCTCTGTGGAAATCCAGGGGCTGGGTAAATGGAGAACTCCAGCTTGGACTTCTTGCCACCATCGGCAGACTTTCCATCAGCAGGGAGGTGAACCTGGAACCAGTTCCTCCTCCAAAGCTGTGGAAAACCAAGAAGCCCTGAAGACTGTGCATCCATCAGCAAGTTTCTGAATTTGGTCCAAGTCAAGGTCAGTGATCTCCTTGCCAATGGTGCAGGGTGCCCTTGGGCATATTGGCAGCATCTTCCTGGCCTGTGATGAGTTGCTCAGAGTGGACAAGATGGCGATAGGTGCCAGTGCGAACTTCATCAATGACCGTGGAGTCCAGGTCTACAAACATGGCCCTGGGCACACGTGTGCCAACACCCATCTCACTGAAGAAGGTGTTGAAGGAGTCATCTCCCCCAGTGGTCCTGTCACTTGGCATCTGACCATCGGGCTGGATGCTGTGTTCCAGGCAATAGAGCTCCCAGCAGGCATTGCCAATCTGGGCACCAGCCTGGCCAACACGGATGGAGATGCACTCACGCATGCTTGCTGCATTGCAGCTGCCAAGCAGATGGCAGGGAGGAAGAGGAGACTGTTGCTTCTTACAGCAGGACCCTGAGGCGGTCTGTGTAAGAGAATCTGCCTCATCATGCCCTCTTAATGGAAGCTGTTTAAAAGCTAACACCTCAATCAAAAATATTATGTGCTGGGGCGCCTGGGTGGCTCAGTCGTTAAGCGTCTGCCTTCGGCTCAGGTCATGATCCCAGGGTCCTGGGATCGAGCCCCGCATCGGGCTCCCTGCTCCGCGGGAAGCCTGCTTCTCCCTCTCCCACTCCCCCTGCTTGTGTTCCTTCTCTCGTTGTGTCTCTCTCTGTCAAATAAATAAATAAAATCTTTAAAAAAAATATTATGTGCTGAAGTTCCTAGAAAAGTTGTCAGGCCTGGGTTAAGAGGGGATACAAGTACTTCTAGTATAAAGGAAGAGCATAGATTTGAGTTCAAATCCTCATATTTACACATATCAGCGAGGGGACTTTAGGCAGTGCATAACTTCTTTGTCTCTATTTCGTCTGTAAAAGACACATGAGAATCCTTTGCAGAGTTGCTATGGGATGGAAATGAGATAATGCACATAAAGGCAAAGTACATCAACTGTACTGTGTTTTTACTCCCTACTCTTTAGGCCTAGAGAGTAAGAGGACACTGTTGTATTAAAGATGACACAACCTGCATCTCCCTGCTACGAACACATTTTCTTAATGGCCTTTGAAATAATCTACCTTGCCAAGAATGCAGTGGAGAAGTCAGCAGCAGAGAAAAAAAAATTGTATCCATAACTTAGGAACTTAAATTTCTGGGGGAAAATGAAACATGAGCATGTCCTCATATGTTTTTCTATCCTTAGTTATCCCCTTGCAAACACAGTCCTGGTGAGTTATCTAGAACATTTTTTTTTCTCTTTCCAAAATAAAACCCTATGTCCTGAATTCCATTGGCTCTCTTGTAAAGCAGAGGAGCTTGGCATATTCAAGATTCTTGGTTGCAAGTGACAGAAAACCCTGCACCAACTGGCTTTAAATAAAAAGGAATTATACGGGTTTGCATCACCAGAGCATCCAAGAGGTGGCACTCGTTTCAAGCACAGTTTTCTGGATGCTCAAATGCCTCCAGGTCCTGGTGTCTCCATCCCTGTTTGCTTCCCCTAATCCACAGCAGCTGCAGCAACTCCAGGCATACATCTCCTCGTTGGGAGATCCCGGTGGAAAAGAGCTCATTAGCATAAGCCCATAGGAAAGTCTGGGTCTGTCTCTGATTTCACAAAGAATCATGATGTGCTGTAACAGTCAAGAGACTGGTTTCTAGTTCTGACGCTATTCCTAGAATTTGTACGATGATGTTGGGAAGTCATTTGCTCTCCCCACACCTCATTCGCCCAATAAAGGGATAAAATCTCAATGCTGTCTCGGGTCTGTTCCAGAGCAGAATACTTCTTCATTTTTTCATAGTAGAGGCTTTTTCTTCTGGAGTTAAAGAATAGTGCCCTCTGATGGTCTATTCTATAGTTACCTTTTTATTTAGTTTCACGGGTTTACAAACATTTTCCAATTCACGAAGAGAAATAGTCTAAACAAAGTCACCGTGAAATGAAATTCCATATTGAAATCTATTTTATTTCTACTCTCATTTTAAAATGGAAAAAGACTTGGGGCGCCTGGGTGGCTCAGTCGTTAAGTGTCTGCCTTCGGCTCAGGTCGTGATCCCAGGGTCCTGGGATCAAGCCCTGCATCGGGCTCCCTGCTCGGCCGGAAGCCTGCTTCTCCCTCTCCCACTTCCCCTGCTTGTGTTCCCTTTCTCGCTGCATCTCTCACTGACAAATAAATAAAATCTAAAAAAAAAAAAAAATGGAAAAAGTCTTGTGTTCTAACACGAGCAGTTAAAGCCATGGATTTCATATTTATTACTGTTTTAGTTGTAGCCACATATTTTCTTAGGTGGTATTTTCATTGTTATTCATATTTTTAATCTCTTATGATTTCTTTTTTGACCCATGTGTTATTTAGTGGCATGTTACTTCATTTCAAAATTTTGGGGAATTTTCTAGATATCTTTTTTATTATTGATGTCTAACAATTTCTTTTTTTTTTTTTTGTAAGATTTATTTATTTCAGAGACAGAGAGCAAGTGGTGGGGAGGGGCAGGGGGGGAGAGAGAATCTCAAGCAGACTCCCCGCTGAGTGGGGGCTGACATGGGGCTCGATCTTAGGACCCTGAGATCATGACCTGAGCCAAAACCCAGTTGGATGCTTAACCGACTGAGTCACCCAGGTGCCCAATGTCTAACAATTTAATTGTGGTTATACAACAGTCTATGTGATTTAAAGCTTTAAATTTTAGACTTGTCTTATAGCTCAACATACGGTCTCTCCTGATGAATACCCCATGTTCACGTGGAAAGTGTATCTGACCTGGGCAGTGTGTGGTGTTCTTTACTACGTTGAGTTTTTTATAATACTCAACTCTTCTGAACACTTTGTCCTTCCCTTTTTCTGCTTTATTGTCAATTACTGAGAGTGGAGTGCTGAATCTCAAAATGCGATTGTGGATTTGTCTAGTTCTCCATTTAATTTTGTCAGTTTTTGCCGTGTATATTATGAAACTCTGTTAGCAGTTACTTTCACATTTAGGATCCGTAGTCTCCTTAATGAACTGACCCATTTAACATAATAAAATGTCCCTTTTTATCTCTGGTAATATTCCTTATTTTGATATTTATTGTGTCTGACATTAATATAGCCACACCACCTTTCTAACGACCAGTGCTAGTATAATATATATTTTCTATCATTTTACTTACAACCTATCTGTGATTTTATACTTAAGTGTGTCCCTTGTAAACACCTCAATAGTGGGGTCTTTAAAAAAATCTTTTTAAATTAAAGGTCATAGTCCACTAACATTTATTGTAATATAATAATCGATATGGTTGGGTTTAAGTGTCTCATCTTGTTATTCATTTCCTAGTTTTAGCTGCACTTTGTTCCTTCAATCCTGCTTTCTTGCCATGTTTTGGTATTCCACCTTAGCTCTTCTATTGACTTAGTTATATCTTTTTTTTTTTTTAATGATTCCTCTTTCTGTGTCTTTTAAATGGTTACAGTGTGCATGTCTAACTTATCGTGGTTTGGCATGGATTAACACTACCAGTTCATACATAATGTTACGACCCATACTACACTGTGCTTTCATTTACCTCCTCCCAATCTTTGTGCTGCTGCTGTCATGTATTTTACTAGCATGTACATTATGCTACCCATAATCCAATGTTGATGTTTTACTCTAAAAGTAAAATGTTGGGGCACCTGGGTGGCTCAGTCAGTTAAGCGTCTGCCTTCAGCTCAGGTCACGATCCCAGGGTCCTGGGATCGAGCCCCACGTCGGGCTCCCTGCTCAGCAGGGAGTCTGCTTCTCCCTCTCCCTCTGTTCCTCCCCCAACCCCACTCCCCACTCATGCTCTCTCTCTGCACGTTCTCTCTCCAATAAATAAATGAAATCTTAAAAAAAAAAGTAAAATGTCTTTTAAGGCCTTATATCTAAAATATATAAAGAACTCTTAAAACTCAACAGTAAAAAGGAAATAATCCAATTATAATAAGGACAAAATATATGAAGAGATATTTCACTAAAGAGGAGAGAGGCAGATGGCCAAAAAAGCATATGAGAAGATGTTCAACATCTAAGGGCATGCAAATTAAAACCACAATGAGCTATCACTACACACCTATTACAAAAGCTAAAATAAAAAACAGCAATAATTCTAAATGTTGGTAAGGATGCCCCAGTACCGGATCACTTGCACACTGCTGTAAAGTGGTACACTCTGGAAAACAGCTTGGCAATTTTTTATAAAACTAAACATGTAATTACCATTCTTACCCAGCAGTTGCACTCTTGGGCATTTACCTCAGAGCAATGAGAACTTATATTTACACAAAACCGGTACACGAATATTCATAGCAGATTTATTCCTAGTAGCCAAATACAGGAAACAACCCAGATGTCCTTTGAGGAGTGAGTGGTTTAACTGCGATACATCTATCATCAAATGTTACTCAGCAATATAAAGGAACAATCTACAGATATAAGCAACAATCTAGGTGAGTGTCCATGAGTTATACTGAATGAGAAAAGTGGTTGCCAGAGTTGAGGGATGGGATGGAGAGAGTGCAGGAGAGAAGTAGGTACAGTTATAAAAGAATAGTACAAGAGGTCTTTGTGGATGGTGGGTCTATTCTGTAGCTACACTGTGGCTACACATGGACCTGTGCACATGATACAATTACAGAGAACTAAAAATACACAGATAAATGAGTATAAGTAAAACTAGGGAAATCTGAATAAGATCGATGAATTATATCAATGTCAATATCTTGGTTGTGATACTATCCTATAGTTCTGTGACTTGTTTACATTGGAGAGAATTGGGTAATAGGTACATGGGATCTCTCTGTATTATCTCTTATGACTGTATATCAATCTGTAATTATATCAAAATAGGGGCACCTGTGTGGCTCAGTCTGCTGGGCGTCTGCCTTCAGCTCAGGTCATGATCCCAGGGTCTTGGGATTGAGCCCGGAGGACAGGTTCCTTGCTCAGTGGGGAGTCTTCTCCTTTGCCCTCTGCCCTTCCCCCTGCTTGTGCGCTCTCTCTCTCAAATAAAATCTTTTTTTTTAATTTTTTACAGATTTTTATTTATTCATTTGAGACACAGAGATACAGAGAGAGAGAGAGCATGAGCAGGGAGAGAGGCAGAGGGAGAAGCAGGCTCCCCACTGAGCCAGGAGCCCAATGTGGGGCTCGATCCCAGGACCCCGGGATCATGACCCGAGCCGAAGGCAGACGCTTAACCATCTGAGCCACCCAGGCGCCCCTCAAATAAAATCTTTAAAAAAAAAAAAAGCAACTGTGCCACGCACCAGGAGCTATAAAGAGATAACAAATGTTTTTATTATCATGGAGACACAGAGTTAGGAAGCCAAAGGTTTTAGAAACAGCAAAGCCTGATTGGTCATGCCCGGGAAACAATTTAACTGTGAGAAGTGAACTTTGTGGTCTGATAATCATACAGGTTAACATTAATAGCACAGTTCTAAATGCTTGATATGAAGCCTCTCATTGGATCTGTACTACAACCTTCTGAAATAGTATATTATTATGATGATGATGATGATGATGATGGAGATTTTGCAGGTGAGGAAATCAAAGCATAGTCAGATTAAATAATTTTCCCAAGTCATAAAAAAAAGAAGAAAGAAAACCCAAGGCAGTCCTGTTTTGGCCAATCTTGAGTGATATTTCAGCATTATATATAGGGCACTTGGTTATTTGTCAAGATGTTGGGTTCTAATTGCAATATGCTACTGATTCACAATTTTTTTTAAAGATTTTATTTATTTATTATAAGACAGAGAGAATGAGAGAGAAAGCACATGAGATGGGGGGAGGGTCAGAGGGAGAAGCAGACTCCCCGCTGAGCAGGGAGCCCGATGCGGGACTCGATCCAGGGACTCCAGGATCATGACCTGAGCCGAAGGCAGTCGCCCAACCAACTGAGCCACCCAGGCGCCCCCTGATTCACAATTTTAACTTGAGAAGTGATTCAACCACTTGGTTACCCCATTTGAAAAAAGACATTGGAGTACATTTCTAGAATCCTTACCACATGGGCATTCTATATTTTTATGATTCCCCAGTTCTAGAATGAATGGTAGAAAGAATGTTTTCCATCCCCATTTTGACAGTTAAACTCATCTCCAGTGACATTGTTCCTTTCTCCTTTTCCCTCATTTAAGTGTTTACCGAACATCCACCGTAGGCTGTATGTTGAGTATTTGGTTTTATTTCAGTTCCTGATGCTCCCCTCCCCCTACCTATCTCTACCTCTCCCTGCAGAAGGCTTCCTTAATGCTTTCAGTGCTGGCAAATTTCAGATAACATAGCAATCATTTCCTGAGTGCTTACCAAACACAAAAGATGAACACAGGTGATGTCATTTGGTCAACACAAAACCAAGTGAAATGGTACTAACATTACTTTTTTATACTTGTGTCTTGGAAAATGTAAATGTCTGAGTTAAGGACAGTCACTGATCATGGAAGTTTGAAGCAGGTCTCAAACCCTAACCTACGTAACTCAGACACACCTGGCAACATTGTCTATGCCTTGAAACCTTCCAGAAGGTCATTTTTTAAGGAGGTGGATTACTCCATTGTGATTTTTTTTTTAACTTTCTCACTTTCCTTTCTGAAACTTTACATTTGATAACCGATCATTTTAAAAGCACCTTGGAATTCCAGAAGCTCCCTTAAGGTGGCAGTGTAAGTATAATCAATGTCCGTGCAACCTTCAGTGTCAACTTGCAAGTGATGTACTTCGGCAAATGAGCCTTTGGTCAGTTCTGGAGTTATATAAATGTAAAATTAGGGCACTCTGAATGGGAAAAAAAGAGTTTTGAGCATCCAGGATATTGACCTCAGAGAAATTCAACCAACTTGCAAAACAAAGAAAATAACTTCCTATGAGGACAAAACAAAGCACCTACTTGTTGCTGCCCACCCATTTGATAACCAGCTTGGTCATCTTCCAGCAGCAAACACAATAGCCTTACAGATGTTTTCCCATTTCCTCTGCCCCCTTGAAACCAAGCATTTGGGAATAAACAGTCTATTTCTTCTTTCTTGATTTGCTTCAATGGTTGTAAACAAGGGAACCACTGGCATATAGAAATGACACATATTTTTCTTTAACACATATGAGTCCCTGCCCCGGACTAAACAAAAAAGACAAAATGATTCAGCCAACGTTCTCAAAGTGTTTGGTCAGGACAAAAAGCAACCAGGCAATAAACATTTATGGAGTTACATCCAAGTATAACAGATATCTTTGGGCTGTCTGCCCAGCACATGACTGTGTTTTTGGAGAAAGGTCTCCTCCACCCACAAAATTAGTTCCCAGGAACCATGTTTTTACTTCATGACTCTTGGTCATAGCTGATTGAATTAGAGGTAAACACCTGACTCCAGAGGAGGTAATTCATTGGCTGGCCAGAAGTCAACTGCATTCTCTTTTGAGGACTCCAGCTAAGAGACAGAGGTGCACCTTACTGAGTCCCCTCATGGCTGGAGCATTAAGGAGAAACCCCAAGGATTCTTGCTGCTGAGGCCTTCATTGTTCAACCTTCCTCGAATCCTAGGTGGTACCCTAGGTAGTTTTTGCTGAAGCTTATTTTAAATGGGTTTCCATTACATGCATTTCCTATGAAGCACACCAAAGTCCTGTGCAAAGTCCAGTGAGAATATAAGAAGGGATGTATGACTTGTTCCCTGCCCCCCACCCCCGAGAATGGGTAATCTTTCTTGCTAGAGAAGAGAACTGGGGTTCTGGAATTCAACTCAGCTCCATCACCCTGAGAATGTCCTTTGTTTCTCTCAGAGCCTGAACTTTGTTCTCAGTAAACATGGAAATGATAACATCTGCCTAATAAAGTCATCTCCACCAGGCAGTGTCCATCTGGCCAGGTACCTTGCTCACAAGAGATGCTCAATAGATGTCAGTGTCCACCTCTGCCTTTTGAGCAGGTCCTTTGTCTGGTCTCAAATGCAAGTCACACAAACACTGTAGAGTTATTAATAGGAAATAAATTTATTTATTCTTATAAATACATATATATATATATATATATATACATACACACACACACACATATATGTATATGTGTATATATATCCATAATAATGGCTGTTTAGCCAGGGATAGATTCTCTGTTTGGAACCTGCCAGGGCAGAGGGTAAGGAGGGGGACAAAGTGGGAGGGTGGTCCCTGCTCCCAAGAAATAGTCTTGTGGACAAGATTGAGGCCTGTTTCTTGACAGAAGAGGTGTGAGTAGCTCCTATATTTTAAGCCAATGTTGAAGGTTGAGTAGAAAAGTCTGGAGGAACCCTTGAGCCCCCATGCTTGGGAATACTGGATCAGGGAGAGTGTAATCCTCCTAACTGGACAGCTTCCCCTTCCTGCTAATGGTCTCTCCTGTGAAGAAAATTTTCATATAATCAACTCATTCTCATGAAAGAGCCCAATATGGGTACCCTTCTCTAGGCATTTTCAAAGAAGTTAGTGAGAATAGCACAAATAGAAAAAATAATCTATTCATGGAATTTCAGGAATCATTGGGGAAACCTTTCTTCCTAAGGTGGCTTTAAGTCACCCCATTATAATGGGACACTACATCATCTGCCTAGAGAAAAGATTCCTAGGCCCCAGAGCTCCTGGGATGTTACTTAAGTTATCACTGCCCTGTTACTGAGAAGATATTGACAATGCAGTGGTAAGTTGCATCTGGCAGCCAGCTCAGTATTCATTGAGCATCCACTCAATGGTAGGGACTGTTGAACTGGAAATACAGCATGCCCAAGACAAACAGTTCCTCCCCCTCAAAAATTCTGCATGAGTATACACCAACTGTTACACATAGGCCTTGTGACTTAGATTTTTTTTTCATAGTCCAGATTCCCTGGATTCATTTCTGAGTTCTATGGAGAACACAGAAGAGCTATTTCCTGAAAGCCCTTTAAAACAGTGGTGCACCAATATTTCTCTACATTATTCCTTTTAAAAACTAAAACACAGAAAGGAGAGCACTTTTTCACCCATTTTCCTGCTGAAGGTTGAATAGCTTTGCTACCCCAAGCATTCCAACATCAATAGACACTGCTGTCACTTATCAGGTATTATATACCTACTTGGGCCCCACAGTCTGGCTGTCCAGGTTAGTTAAGTATGAAGGTGACAGACTTGCTTGTGAGCATGCATGAGACAGCCACTAGGAACATACTGAAGTATTACTGGAACTTGCCATGAAGCAAAGGTCAACAAAACATCATCTACACTGTTGAACAGAGAAAAGCAACATTTTCAAAATTAAAGGACTATGTGTAAATAAGATTCCCTCTGAGAAAGTAAACAAGATGTGAAATAAGGATCCAGGCTTGCTTTGGTATCACAATGCTCACCAGAATGGTATCCAAAATCTTTTAGGTTTTTTTTCTCCCCCTTTTTAATAAATGCTCCAAATAAAGCAAGTCTGAGTTTGGTCAAGAGAGCTTAGTTTGCATTCTTTGATAGATGAGGAAGGGATGAATTTAACACACTGCTAAGCTTAAAAAAAAAAAAAAAAAAAAAAGACTAAGGAAGATTCTCGCTTCTTATTTTCTGTCTCAAAAAAGCCCCTGGTAAGAGGAAGTTAGTATTAGTGAAATGAATGTTTAATATTATCAGAGTCACTTATAATAAATCTCTGTTTGTGTAGAGGACACCAGCTTAAGAAATCATTTACCTGAGAGTTATTGAAAACAGTAATACATAGTTGACTAACACATACTTTGTATGTTATGTGTATATACTGTATTCTTAATGTAAGCTAGAGAAAAGAATACGTTATTTTCTTTAATTAAAATATCATTAAGAAAATCATAAGGAAGAGAAAATACATTTATAGTACTATACTTATTGAAAAAAATCCACATATAAATGAACCCCTGCTGTTTAAACCTATGTGGTTCAAAGCTCAACTGTATAATCAAATATCAAATCATTATGCTGTACACCTGAAACTAATATAATGCTATATGTCCATTATACCTCAACAACAAAAAATTATCCTCAATGAAAAAAAAGATATTCAAAAGACTTTTAAATTTTAATTTGATGGAAAACTTATATCAAAACATCATTAAAAAGTAGAAAGATGAATAACAAACTGAGCAGAATATTTGTCACAATATGACAAAAGGTAAATGTCCTTAATATATAAAGAATTCATAAACATTGAAAAGTAAGATATTAAGACTGCCCAGAAAAGGTAAAGGATATGAAAAACTATTCATAAAAGATATAAAGCTTAGAAAGACATCCTGTGAGGGGTGCGTGGGTGGATTAGTCAGTTAAGCAGCTGCCTTTGGCTCAGGTCATGATCCCAGGGTCCTGGGATTGAGTCCCGCATCAGGCTCCTTGTTCAGCGGGGAGCCTGCTTCTCCCTCTGCCTGCTGCTCCCCACTGCTTGTGCTCTCTCTCTCTGGCAAATAAATAAAATCTTAAAAAAAAAGACATCCTGTGTTAATGAATTGGAAGACTTAATATCATGAATATGTCAATACTACCCAAAGTGATTTACAAATTAGCAAAATTCCTATCAAAATCACAATGGTGCATTTTGCAGGAATAGAAAATCCATCCTATAATTCACATGGAATCTCAAGGCACCCTGAATGGTCAAAACAATCTCGAAGAAAAAGAACAAATTTGGAGGTCTTATATGTCATTATTTTGAAACTTATTATAAAACTATAATATCTAAAATGGTGTGATACTGGCATAAAGACGAATATTTAGGCCAGTGGAATAAAATAGAGATCCTAGGAAAAATCCCTCACATATATGGTCAAAGGATTTTTGATAAGGATGACAAGACCATTCAAAGGACAAAGGACAGTTTTTTTAGCAAGTAGTGCTGGAAAAACTGGATATTCATGTACAAAAGAATGAAGTTCGACTCTTACCTTACACCATATACAAAAATCAACACAAAATGGGTCAAAGACCTAATGTAAGACCTAAAACTATAAAACTTGTAGAAGAAAACATAAAAGAAAATCTTGATGACATTTGGGTTTAGCAATGATATCTTGGACATGAAACCAAAAAGTAAAGCCAACAAAAGCAAAAATAGCCAAACAGGACTATACCAAAAACTTCTATGCATCAAGCTGCAGGCAGGCTTCATAGTCAACAAAGCGAAGGCCACCTCTGCTTACCAGAATGCCCACACAAGTCACGCTGAAACTTGTAACAGCAGGCCCTGGGGCTACCCTGCCCACCAGCTTCCCTAAAGCAATTGCAACCAGGCTTTGCAGTGGGCAGGGCTTTGCAGCGATCTGGGCCAAGGCCATCCCTGCCCACACAGGCCCCTATAGCAGTCCGAGCCAGCTCTTATGCCACTATGCCCACAGCAGCTGAAGCTATGCTACAACATAAGATCACACACAGCCCACACAGGGGAAATTTCTAGAGCACATATCTCTACAGGTTAGGAAGGATATGGCTCTTGGCCCCACAGGAAATCTTTATAAGTCCACTCTTTTAAGACCAGGAGACATAGCAAAACTACCTAATACACAGAAACAAACACAGAGAGTCAGGCAAAATGAAGAAACAGAATATTTGTTCATGCTAAATCTCTCAACAAAGTGGGTTTAGAGGGAGCATACCTCAACATAATAAAGGCTATATATGAAAAACCCATAGCCAATCTCATATCCAACGGTGAAAAAGTTTTTTCTGTAAGATCAAACCAAAGAATAAGACAAAACTTCTGAAAAATAACTATATGAAACAAAGATAAACAATTTACCTGATAAAAAGTTCAAAGTAATGGTCATAAAATGCTTACTGAACTCGGAAAAGAATGGAGGGACACAGTAAGAACTTCAACTAACAGGTAGAAAACATTAAAAATTACCAATCAGAGCTGAAGAATATACTAGAAATGAAAAATACATTACAGAAAATAAAGAGCAGATTAGAGGATACAGAAAACCGATCAACAATCTGGAAGACAGGGTATTGGAAATCACCCAAACTGAACAGTGAAAAGAAAACATAATTTTAAAAATGAAAATACTTTAAGGGATCTCTGGGACAACATCAAGCTTACTAACATTGCATTATAGGGGTTTCAGTAGGAGGAGAGAGAAAGGGGCAAAAATTAGTTAAAGAAATAGTTCTTAAAACTTTCCTAACCTGAAGAAGGAAACAGACATCTAGGTTCAAGAAGCAGAGTCCCAAACAAAATGAACCCAAAGAGATGCACACCAACAGATATTATAAAGGAAATGTCAAAAATTAAAATGGGAATGAACATATTTCCTGCAAATGGAAATGAAAAGAAAGCTGGGGTAGCAATACATCAAATAAAATAGACTTTAAAACAAAGGCTATAATAAGAAACCAAGAAAGGCACTACAATATGTTAACTAACTTGAATTTAAATAAACACTTGAAATAAAAAAAATATATTACATAATGATGAAGAAATCAATCCAACAAGAAGATATTACATTAATGAATATTTATGCATAGGAGTACCTAAGTATGAAGCAAATTTAACAGAAGCAGAGGTAGAAATTGACAATAATATAATAATAGTAGGGAGACTTTTAACACCCCCTTACATTAATGGATAGATCATCTGGGCAGAAAATCAATGAGGAAACAATTTCTTTGAATAACACATTAAACTGGATAGATCTAAGAGATATATACAAAACATTCCATCCAAAAACAACAGAATACACATTCTTTCAAGCGTACACGGAACATTCTCCTGAACAGGTCAAGTTAGGCCACAAACAAGCCGCAGTAAATTTTTTATTATTTGTTTCAGGGGTACAGGTCTGTGATTCAACAGTCTTACACAATTCACAGTGTTCACCATAGCACATACCCTCCCCAATGTCTATCACCCAGCCACCCCATCCCTCCCACCCCCCACCACTCCAGCAACCCTCAGTTTGTTTCCTGAGATTAAGAGTCTCTTAGGGTTTGTCTCCCTCTGTGGTTTCATCTTGTTTCATTTTCCCCTCCCTTCCCCTATGATCCTCTATCTTGTTTCTCAAATTCCTCACATCACTGAGATCATACGATAATTGTCTTTCTCTGATTGACCTATTTCGCTTAGCATAATACCCTCTAGTTCCATCCACATCGTTGCAAATGGCAAGATTTCAATTTTTTGATGGTTGCATAATATTCCATTGT
Organism: Eumetopias jubatus; assembly: GCF_037043125.1. Lineage (NCBI taxonomy): Eukaryota > Metazoa > Chordata > Mammalia > Carnivora > Otariidae > Eumetopias > Eumetopias jubatus. The sequence continues at coordinate 97,926,644 of NW_028274812.1, forward strand.
ATATATATACCACATCTTTATCCATTCATCTGTTGATGGACATCTAGGCTCTTTCCACAGTTTGGCTATTGTGGACATCGCTGTTATAAACATTGGGGTGCACGTGACCCTTCGGATCACTACCTTTGTATCTTTGGGGTAAATACCCAGTAGTGCAATTGTTGGGTCATATAGTAGCTCTATTTTCAACTTTTTGAGGAACCTCCATACTGTTTTCCAGAGTGGTTGTACCAGCTTACATTCCCACCAACAGTGTAGGAGGGTTCCCCTTTCTCCGCATCCTCGCCAACAACTGTCATTTCCTAATTTGTTAATTTTAGCCATTCTGACTGGCGTGAGGTGGTATCTCATTGAAGTTTTGATTTGTATTTCCCTGATGCCGAGTGATGTTGAGCACTTTTTCATGTGTCTGTTGGCCATTTGGATGTCTTTGCAGAAACGTCTGTTCATGTCTTCTGCCCATTTCTTGATTGGATTATTTGTTCTTTTGGTGTTGAGTTTGATAAGTTCTTTATAAATTTTGGATACTAGCCCTTTATCTGATATGTCATTTGCAAATATCTTCTCCCATTCTGTCGGTTGTCTTTTGGTTTTGTTGGCTGTTTCCTTTGCTGTGCAAAAACTTTTTATCTTGATGAAGTCCCAATAGTTCATTTTGCCCTTGCTTCCCTTGCCTTTGGCGATGTTTCTAGGAAGAAGTTGCTGTGGATGAGGTCGAAGAGGTTGTTGCCTGTGTTCTCCTCTAGGATTTTGATGTATTCCCGTCTCACATTTAGTCTTTCATCCATTTTGAGTCTATTTTTGTGTGTGGTGTAAAGAAATGGTCCAGTTTCATTCTTCTGCATGTGGCTGTCCAATTTTCCCAACACCATTGGTTGAAGAGACTGTCTTTCTTCCATTGGACATTCTTTCCTGCTTTGTCGAAGATTAGTTGACCATAGAGTTGAGGGTCCATTTCTGGGCTCTTTATTCTGTTCCATTGATCTATGTGTCTGTTTTTGTGCCAGTATCATACTGTCTTGATGATGACAGCTTTGTAATACAGCTTGAAGTCTGGAATTGTGATGCCACCAGCTTTGCTTTTCTTTTTCAACATTCCTCTGGCTATTCAGGGTCTTTTCTGGTTCCATACAAATTTTAGGATTATTTTTTCCATTTCTTTGAAAAAAGTGGATGGTATTTTGATGGGGATTGCATTAAATGTATAGATTGCTGTAGGTAACATAGACATTTTCACAATATTTTTCTTCCAATCCATGAGCATGGAACATTTTTCCATACCTTTGTGTCTTCCTCAATTTCTTTCATGAGTAGTCTATAGTTTTCTGAGTACAGATCCTTTGCCTCTTTGGTTAGATTTATTCCTAGGTGTCTTATGGTTTTGGGTGCAATTGTAAATGGGATCAACTCCTTAATTTCTCTTTCTTCTGTGTTGTTGTTGGTGTATAGAAATGCAACCAATTTCTGTGCATTGATTTTATATCCTGCCACTTTACTGAATTCCTGTATGAGTTCTAGTTTTGGGGGTGGTGTCTTTTGGGTTCTCCACATAAAGTATTATATCGTCTGCAAAAAGTGAGAGTTTCACTTCTTCTTTGCTGACTCAGATGCATTTTATTTCTTTTTGTTGTCTGATTGCTGTGGCTAGGACTTCCAGTACTATGTTGAATAGCAGTGGTGATAGTGGACATCCCTGCCATGTTCCTGACCTTTGGGGAAAAGCTCTCAGTTTTTCCCCATTGAGAATGATATTTGCCGTGGGTTTTTCATAGATGGCTTTTATGATATTGAGGTATGTACCCTCTATCCCTACACTGTGAAGAGTTTTAATCAAGAAAGGATGCTGTACTTTGTCAAATGCTCTTTCTTCATCTATTGAGAGGATCATGTGGTTCTTGTTCTTTCTTTTATTAATAAATTGTATCACATTGATTGATTTGCAGATGTTGAACCAACTTTGCAGCCCAGGTATAAATCCCACTTGGCCATGGTGAATAATCCTTTTAATGTACTGTTGGATCCTATTGGCTAGTATTTTGGTGAGAATTTTTGCATCCATGTTCATCAGGGATATTGGTCTGTAATTCTCCTTTTTGATGGGGTCTTTGGTTTTGGGATCAAGGTAATGCTGGCCTCATAAAATGACTTTGGAAGTTTTCCTTCCATTTCTATTCTTTGAAACAGCTTCAGAAGAATAGGTACTAATTCTTCTTTAAATGTTTGGTAGAATTCCCTCGGGAAGCCATCTGGCCCTGGGCTCTTGTTTGTTGGGAGATTTTTGATGACTGCTTCAATTTCCTTAGTGGTTATGGGTCTGTTCAGGTTTTCTATTTCTTCCTGGTTCAGTTTTGGTGGTTTATACGTCTCTAGGAATGCATCCATTTCTTCCAGATTATCTAATTTGCTGGCATAGAGTTGCTCATAATATGTTCTTATAATTGTTTGTATTTCTTTGGTGTTGGTTGTGATCTCTCCTCTTTCATTCATGATTTTATTTTTTTGGGTCAATTCTCTTTTCTTTTTGATAAGTCTGGATAGGGGTTTATCAAGCTTATTAATTCTTTCAAAGAACCAGCTCCGAGTTTCGTTGATCTGTTCTACTGTTCTTTTGGTTTCTATTTCATTGATGTCTACTCTGATCTTTATTATTTCTCTTCTTCTGCTGGGTTTAGGCTTTATTTGCTGTTCTTTCTCCAGCTCATTTAGGTGTAGGGTTAGGTTGTGTATTTGAGACCTTTCTTGTTTCTTGAGAAAGGCTTGCATTGCTATATACTTTCCTCTTAGGACTGCCTTTGCTGCATCCCAAAGATTTTGAACAGTTGTGTTTTCATTTTCATTTGTTTCCATGAATTTCTTAATTCTTCTTTAATTTCTTGGTTGACCCATTCATTCTTTAGTAGGATGCTCTTTAGCCTCCATATATTTGAGTTCTTTCTAACTTTCCTCTTGAGATTGAGTTCTAGTTTCAAAGCATTGTGGTCTGAAAATATGCAGGGAATGATCCCAATCTTTTGGTACCAGTTGAGACCTGATTTGTGACCCAGGATGTGATCTATTCTGGAGAATGTTCCATGGGCACTAGAGAAGAATGTGTATTCCATTGCTTTGGGATGGAATGTTCTGAATATATCTGTGAAGTCCATCTGGTCCAGTGTGCCATTTAAAGTCTTTATTTCCTGGTTGATATTTTGCTTAGATGATCTGTCCATTTCAGTGAGGGGGGTGTTAAAGTCCCCTACTATTATTGTATTATTGTCAATGTGTTTCCTTGATTTTGTTATTAATTGGTTTATATAATTGGCTGCTCCCACGTTAGGGGCATAGATATTTAAAATTGTTAGATCTTCTGGTTGTATAGACCCTTTAAGTATGATGTAGTGTCCTTCCTCTTCTCTTATTATACTCTTTGGTTTAAAATCTAATTTGTCTGATATAAGGATTGCCACCCCAGCTTTCTTTTGATATTCATTAGCATGGTAAATTGTTTTCCACCCCCTCACTTTAAACCTGGAGGTGTCTTTGGATCTAAAACGAGTCTCTTGCTGACAGCATATCGATGGGTCTTGTTTTTTTTAATCCAATCTGATACCCTGTGTCTTTCGATTGGGGCATTTAGCCCATTTACATGCAGGGTAACTATTGAAAGATATGAGTTTAGTGACATTGTATTGCCTGTAAGGTGACTATTACTGTATATTGTCTCTGTTCCTTTCTGGTCTATGTTACTTTTAGGCTCTCTCTTTCATTAGAGGACCCCTTTCAATATTTCTTGTAGGGCTTGTTTGGCCTTTGCAAATTCTTTTAGTTTTTTTGTTTGTTTGTTTGTTTTTTGTCCTGGAAGCTTTTTATCTCTCCTTTTATTTTCAATGACAGCCTAGCTGGATATAGTATTCTCGGCTGCAGATTTTTCTTGTTTAGTGCTCTGAATATATCATGCCAGTCCTTTCTGGCCTGCCAGGTCTCTGTGGATAGGTCTGCTGCCAATCTAATATTTCTACCATTGTAGGTTACAGACCTCTTGTCCTGAGCTGCTTTCAGGATTTTCTCTTTGTCTCAAGTCTCAGTAAATTTAAGAAGACTGAAATCATATTGTGCATCTTTTCTGACGGCAACGGTATGAAACTAAACATCAATCACACACACACACACACACACACACACACACACACACACACAAAACAAACTGGAAAAAACACAAACACATGGAGGCTAAACCACATGCTACCAAATAGCAAATGGGTCAATGAAGAAATGAAAGATGAAATTAAAAGATACTTGGAGACAAATGAACATGAAAACACAACAGACCAAAATCTTTGGGATGCACTGAAAGTGGTTCTAAGAGGGGCATTTATAGTGATACAGGCATACTTCAGTAACAAGAAAAAAATCTCAAAAAGTATAACCTTATACCTAAAGGAACTAGAAAAAAGAAAAAACAAAGCCCAAGATGAGTAGAAGGAAAAAAATAATAAAGATCAGAGCAGAAATAAGTAGAGACTAAAAAAAATAGAAAAGATGGATGAAACTAACAGTTGGTCCTTTGAAAAGATAAACAAAATTAACAAACCTTCAGCCAGAAAAAAAGAGAAAGGGCCTAAATAAGTAAAAACATTTTAAAAAAGAGAAGTTACAGTAGACACCAGGGAAATACAAAAGATTATAAGAAACTGCTATGAACAATTATACACCAACAAATTAGATGACCTAGAAAAAATAGATACATTTCTAGAAACATACATTATTCCAAAACTTAATCAACAAGAAATAGAAAATGTAAGCAGACCAATTACTAGCAATAAAACTGAACTGGCAATCAAAAAACTCCCAACAAGGAAAAAGCCAAGACCAGATAGTTTTACAGGTCAAGTCTACCAAACATTCAAAGAAGGCTTATATCTATCCTTCTCCAACTCTCCCAGAAAATTGAAGAAAAACTTCCAGATTCATTTGGTGAGGTTACCAAAACAAGCCAAAGACACAATACAAAAAAAACTACAGGCCAATATCCCTAATGAACATAAATGTAAAAATCCTCAAAAAATATGAACAAGCCACATTTAAAAATACACATTCAAAAATGCAAAAATACATCCTATCAAGAGGGATTTATTGTAAGCATACAAAGATGGTTTAATATTTGCAACTTGTTCACTATGATACACCACTTTAACAAAATGAAAATTAACCATCATATGATCATCTTAATAAACAAAGAAAAACATTTGACAGAATTAATTTGTTCATGCTAAATCTCTCAACAAAGTGGGTTTAGAGGGAGGATACCTCAATATAATAAAGGCCATATATGAAAAACCCATAGACAATCTCATATTCAATGGTGAATAATTGAAAGCTTTTTCTCTAAGATCAAGAACAAGATAGGGATTCCCACCTCACCACTTTTATTCAACATAGTAGTGGAAGTAGCAATCAGACAAGAAAAAGAAAGAAGGCATCCAAATTGGTAAGGAAGAAGTAAAAACGTTTGCAGATGACATAATACTATACTATACATAGAAAACCCTAAAGACAACACCAAAAAACTGTTAGAATTGATAAATGAATTCAGTAAAGTTGTAGGTACAAAATCAATATACAGAAATCTGTTGTATTTCTATACACTAATAACAAACTATCAGAAAGAGAAATTAACAAAACATTCCCATATACAATTGTATCAAACAGAATAAAATACTTGGAATAAATTTAACCAAAAAGGTGAAAGACCCATATTCTGAAAACCATAAGATATTGATGAAAGAAATTGAAAATGACAAAAAATATGTGAAAAGATATGCCATGTTTATGGACTGGAAGAATCAATATTGTTAAAATGTTCATACTGCCAAAGCCTTCTATAGTCCAATGCAATCCCTATGAAAATACCAATGGTATTTTTCATAGAAGTAGAACAAATAACACTAAAATTTGTATGGAACTAAAATATGTATTGAACACCACTAAGGGTTCTGAATAGCCAAAGCATCTTCAGAAAGAACAAAGCTAGAGGCATCATGCTCCAAGATTTCAAATTATACCACAAAGCTATAGTAATCAAAACAGATTGGTACTGGACTGTGTTCCAAGATGGCAACATAGGAAGACCCTGGACTCACCTCCTCCATGGACACTTGAAATCTACACCTATTGATAGATAGCAATTCCTCCTGAAGGAGAACTGCTTGAACAGCTTCTATACAACACAAGATAGAGAATGACAAGAAAGATAGAAACACAGTAACAAATGGAACCCCCACACCCAATGCTGAGAACTACAGTAGGGAGGATCAGTACTGAGCAACTAGGAGCAGATTGGTCTGCCCTAGAAAATAGTAAAATAAATAAATAAATAAATAAATAAAAAGCTGCAGTTTAAAAGGGTAAGCTAGAATTTGAAGGAACTATACTTAGCACCCTCCCAAATGGTGAGAAAGCTGCTGGAATCCTCTGGGTCCAAGGGGCTCCCCCTCCATGTTGAGAGCACAAACAGGAGCAGGGTTCCAAGCACCATAGCCAGCCTGCCACCTCAGCAAGTAATAGGTCTCCCATACCAGCATAGGATACCTTGGGGCATAGAAAAAAAGCCACAATTTAAAAAAGCATCTAGAATATGAAGGAACTAGTCCTAGAGCCCTGCCATATGGTTGGGGAGTTGCTGGAACTCCCTGGCTCAGAGTGGCTGATGAACATCATGGTTTACTTCCCCTTCCCCCTTGATAGCATAGTCAGGAATATGGTCTGGATGCCCTAGCTGGCCCACTACCCCAATGAGTTCCAGGCACCTATCCCACACACCAACCCCTGCCATCACACCAGGGTGGCTCTGACATGCCACACACCTGGACAACTTGGTCAATGCTCACTACAATTCCAGCTGTTGTGCAAGATGACAGGTGCAGAGTACCATGAACACAATGACCCACATCACTTAAGCTCCAGACAGCTGGGTGCTAGGGCACTCAGTCCAGAGTGCTCTAGGTCATCCTGGCTCATGCCTGCTTCAGCTCCACTCACCCCACCAAGGTGCTCCCTGTTGTGGATCATCCCAGAAACTCCCAATCCAAGCCCACCTCAGTTCTAGCCACCCTACCAAGACACACCTTGTGTGAAGTGGCCAGGAATCCCTGGCCCACACCCTGCCTCAGATCCAGCCTCCCTACCATTGCACACCCATAACACTAGCCCACACCTGCTTCAGTTGTAATAGCTCTGCCAGTGTCCTCCCCTGCATTGAACACCATGCAACACCCAACCCATACCAACTTCAGGGCCAGCTGTTTTGCCAGGGCAGGCCCAGCATGGAGTGTCCTATGCATGACCCCATGCCCACAATAGCCATAGCACTAGCCAGGCAGCCAAAGTCACCAGGCATACACGGCCTATACAGGGGATGATCATATACTAGACAATTCCTTCAAGTTTAGGAGTAGCTATTCCATTTAATTCATAGAAACAGATATAGAAAGTCAAGCAAAATGAGGAGACAGGATATGCTCCAAATGAAAGAATAAGACAGAACCTCAGAAAAAGAACCAAGTGAAACAGAGATAAGCAATATACCTAACAAAGATTTTAGAAGAAAGATCATGGGCACCTGGGTGGCTCAGTTGGTTAAGTGTTTCCCTTCAGATCAGGTCATGATCCCAGGGTCCTGGGATCGAGCCCACATTGGGCTTCCTGCTCAGTGGGGAGCCTGCTTCTCCCTCTCCCTCTGCCCCTCCCCCACCACTTGTGTGCTGTCTCTCTCTCTCTCTCTCTGTCAAATAAATATATAAAATCTTTAAAAAAATAAAAAATAGAAGAATGATATAAATGAACGAATAAAAGACTCACCAGACTGGAAAGAAGAGTGAAAGAACTCAGTGAGAACTTCAACAAAGAGACAGAAAATAGGGCGCCTGGGTGGCTCAGTCGGTTAAGTGGCTGCCTTCAGCTCAGGTCATGATCCCAGCATCCTGGGATCAAGCCCCACATTGGGCTCTCTGCTCAACAGGGAGTCTGCTTCTCCCTCTCCCTCTGCCCCTGCTCTCTCTCTCGCTAATAAATAAATAAAATCTTTTAAAAAAGAGACAGAAAATATAAAAAAGAACAAATCAGAGTTGAAGAATACAATAACTGAAATGGAAAACACACGAGGGCATCAACAGTAAATTAGAGGATGTGGAAGAATGGATCAGTAAAGTGGGAGAGAAGGTAGTGGAAAGCACCCAACCTGATCTGTAAAAAGAAAAAAGATTTTCAAAAAATGAAGATAGATTAAGAGATTTCTAGGACAACATCAAGCACACAAATATTCACATTAATGGGGTCCGAGAACAAGAGAGAAAGAAGCAGAAAACTTATTTAAAGAAATAATAGTTGAAAATTTCCCTAATCTATGAAAGAAACAGACATTCAGGTTGAGGAATCACAGAGAGTTCCAATAAGATGAACCCAAGGAGGTCCACACCATGACATACAATAATTAAAATGTCAAAGGTTAAAAGATAAGAGAGAATTTTAAAAGCAGCAAGAGAGAAGCAAAAATTTATGTACCAGGATAACTCCACAAGGCCATCAGCTAATTTTTTCAGCAGAAACTTTGTAAAACAGAGAGAGTGGCATGATGTATTCAAAGAGCTAAAGGAAAAAAAAAACCTACAACCAACAGTATTCTAACCACCAAAGTTATCGTTCAGAACAGAAAAAGAGATAAAGAGTTTCCCAGAAAAACAAAAAGTAAAGGAGTTCATCATCATTCAACTGGTCTTACAAAAAAATGTTAAAAGGATTTTGTTAAGTGGCCAAAAAAAAGCCCATAGTTAGAAGTAAGAAAATTATGAATAAAAAGATGTAAAATATTACTACATATACATAAAACATGAAGGCAGGGAGTAAAAAGGAAGTTCTTTTAGAATACGTTATAACTTAGTGGCTATCAACTTAATATAGACTGCCATATACCTATGATATTATATACAAACTTCATGGTAAACCCTAAACCTATATTAGATACACAAAAAATAAAGAGAAAGGAAGCCAAGCATAATACTAAAGAAAGTCATTACCATAAAGAAAGAGAGGAAGAAAAATAAAAGGGACAGAGAAGAACTACAAAAACAACCAGAAACAGTTTACAAAATTGCAGTAAGTACATACCTGACAGTAATTACTTAAATGTAAGTGGTATAAATGCTCCAGTCAAAAGACACAGTGTGGTGAAATGGATTTAAAAAAAAAAAGCTTTTGCACAGTTAAGAAACTATCAACAAATGAAAAGACAACCTACTGAATTAGAGTAGAGTAGATACTTGTAAATGGTACATCTCATAAGGGATTAATATTCAAAATATATAAAGAATTCCTGCAACTCAACTTGAAAAAAAACCAATCAGATTAAAAAATGGGCAGAGGATCTGAATAGATCTTTTTCCAAAGGCATACAAATGGCCAACAGACACATGAAAAGATGTTCAACATCACTAATCTATGAGGGAAATGCAAATCAAAACCACAAAACTGTACCACCTCACATCTGTCACATCTGTCAGAATGGCTAGTATCCAAAAGACAAGAGATAACAAGTATTGGCAAGGATGTGGAGAAGAAAATCCTTGTGCATTGTGAGTGGGAATGAAAATTGGTGCAGCCACTGTGGAAAATGGTATGGAGGCTCCTGAAAAAATTAAAAATAAAAATACCATATAATTAAACAATTCTATTTCTGGTTCTTTTTCTGAAGAATACGAAAATACCAATTTGAATGATATATGCACTCTTAAGTTCATTGTAGCATTATTTACGATAGCCACATTATGGAAGCCACCTAAGTGTCTATTGATAGATGAGTGAAAGAAGATGTGGTATGTATAAAGAAGATGTTGTGAAAACATGGATATTATGTTAAAGCATATTATGCTAAGTGAAGGAAGTTAGGAAAAGCCAAATACTGTGTGACTTCACTTCCTGTGAATCTAAAAAACCAACAAACAAAAAATGAACAAAACATTTGGAGAACAAACTGGTGGCTGCCAGAAGGGAGAAGGGTGGGGGGATGTGCAAAATAGGTAAAGAGGCTTAACAGGCACAAACTTCCAGTTACAAAATATTTAAGTCACAGGAATGTAAAGTATATAGCACAGGCTATATAGTCAATAATATTGTAATAACTGTATATGGTAACAAGACAGTAACTCGACTTAGGTTGTATACCTGAAACTAATGTAATATTGTATGCCACCTGTACTTCAATAAAACCAAACCAAAACCAAAATCGCCCCCAAAACACTACATTGCTGTTCTGCCTGCCCTGGCCAAGTTCCAGGTGATATTCTTTGTATTACCTCCAACACTTAAAGTTTGGACAATTTCAGTGCAAAGTAAATAATCAAAACTATAGGTCAATAAACACAACAACTTAAAAAGAAACCCTAGGAATCAAAGGAAACAATAGAGTGAGAAAGCAACATATAAAATGAGAGAAAATATTTACAGATCTTTTGTCTGTATATAGATATTCAGAAGCTTTTACTGCTCTGCAACAATAATGAAAAAACAAGCAATGATTAATTAAAAAATAAAATAAATAAGAATGGGCAAAGGGCTTGAATCCACAATTTTTCAAGGAAGCTATGCAAATGGCCAACAAATATGAAAAGATGCTTAACATGACTAATCATTAGAGAAATGCAAATGAAAACCACAATGAGATATTATCTCACACCCATTAGAATGACTACTATTTAAAAAATAAACAGGAAACAAGTGTTGGCAAGATGTGGAGAAATGGGGTGCACCGTTGGCCAGATTAAGAAATGGTGTAGCTGCCATGGAAAACATCACAGTTCCTCAAAAATTTTTTAAAAATAAAATTACCTTATGATCCAGCAATTTCACTTCCAGGTATATACCTGGAAGAATTGAAGTCAGAGCCTTGAAGAGATATTTTTATACCCATGTTTATTGCAGCACTATTCACAATAGCCTAAAAGTGGGAACAACCCAGATGTCCATCAACAGATGAGTGGAAAAGCAGAAGGTCATGTGTACATACAATGGAATATTATTCAGTCTTGGAAAGGAAGGGTATTCTGACACATGATCCAACAGAGATTAAATTTAAGGATGTTGTGCCAAATGAAATAAGCCAGTTGGAAAAATACCAATACTGTATTATACCACTCATATGAGATACTTAGGATAGTCAAATTTATAGAGACAGAAAATAAATGGTTGTTGCCAAGGGTAAGAGGAATTTTTAGTTGCTTAATGAACAGAGTTTAGTTTTGCAAGATGAAAAAAGTTCTGGATATTGGTTGTACAACAATCTGAATATATTTAACACTACTGAGCTTTACACTTAAAAATGTTTAAGACGTTAACTTCTATATGTGTACTTTATCACAGTTAAAATTTTTAAAATTATTTTTAAATAAAAAAATAAAAAAGGAAAGCTAATGAGTATATGGAAAACTATACAAACTCACTTGTAATCAAGAAAGTGAAAATTAAAATGGGATCAGTTTTTACTGATCAAATTAGCATTTTTAGGGCGTCATACTTGACACTGACATAGATATAGCAAAATGGGCACTTTACCATATTCAATAGCACTAAGCCTAAGAGCCTTAAAAAATTCATATCTTTACCCAGGAAGTCTATTTTTTGGAATCCATTCTAAGAAATACAGAGTGTTTATATATATCATGTATATTTATGTATATTAAGATTCCCTTCACAGTGTTATTTATAATAAAGAAAAAGTCTACCAACAAGGAAATGGTTTCAAATGTTAACGTATGGAATAAATGTTATGTAGTATTTTGCCACCATTAGAAATTATACTTATGAACAATTTCTAATGACACGAGAAAATGGTTAAGATGCAATTTTTAGTACATGAAATAGGGCATAGAACTTAATATGTGATATATCAGTTATGCAATAAATATAGGTGAGCAAAGTAAAAAAAAATGGAAACAGTTTGAGATGTGTACAGTGATTTCTTCCGTTGGGTCAAACTTAGGGTGATTTTATTTCATTCTTTATACTTTTTTTTCATTTTTCAATTTTTTTTCCTATTGGATCTACAGTCATTCAAGGCCCTCAGTAGAACATGCGATCTTTATCTTCAGTAGGTAACTGAAGCTCTGTTACTACCAGCTCTGTTAGCGGTGGTTCTCAATTAGCTGACTTTAGGGTTAATATCAATTAGCTCTTTTTCAGCTCTCAAGTTCATATTTGTGCCCTAGACTCAAGTCATAAAATGAGTCCTAGCAATATTACTTCTTATTTATTTTTATTTTGTTTTATTTGTTTGTATGTAGTAAAATACACACACAAGATTATTACAATTTTTAATGACATTTGTTTTTTTTAAGTAAGAGCAATTAAATATATTCCTAACAGTATCACCGCAATTTTTATATTGCCATAAATAAGTTTTTTTCAGCTTTGTTCTACAGAACACCTTTCTGAAAAGAATTATCAGAGAAATCACTGAGAAAGGGGTTCCATGATATAATAAGTTTGGGAACCTTGCTACCTTTTTTTGCTCTAAAACTTATTTCACCATGAACTTCTGTTAACAAGTAATGGCTGTGAAACTGTTTCCTAGGAACCCATTTGTGAAGTGCTACAGTAATAGGTGTGATAACAGAACGATGGTACACGTAAGAATGTATTTTTTGGAAACAGTAGGGCTAAAATACTTAATAGATGAATTCAGTGGTGTTATGGGCTATGGTGCTATGTAGCCCCCCAAAATCATATGTTGACATTCTAATCCCCAGTATCTGAGGCTATGACCCTATTTGGAGATAAGATCTTTAAAGAGCTGATTAAGTTAAAATTAGGTCACTAGGATGAGCTCTAATCCAACATGATTTGTGTCCTCGTAAGAGGAAATTTGAACACAGACACACACAGGAAGAAGACCTTGTGAAGACAGAGGGAGAGGATGACCATCTACAAGCCAAGGAGAGAAGCCTCTGAAGAAACCAGCTCTGCCAACACCTTGATCTGGGACTTGCCTCTATAACTGGGAGAAGTTTTACTGCTGTGGTTTAAGTCACCCAGTCTGTGGAACTTTGTTATGGCAGGCTTTGTAAATGAGTACAAGTGATGTACACCGCTGTTCAGGTGGAAGTAGGTAGATCGTGATAGGAGTGGCGGAAGGTTCCCTGGTAGGGAGGAATACTTGACCACTGATGTTGCCTAGAGTTCTGGGAGCATGGTGATACTAAAACTGCTTTTAAACTCTGTATGATAATGTAGACTTTATTACCTGCACCTGGGTGTGTTGCTCCCTTCACCATCCCTCTTGGCACCCCTTGATTTAACTGTGTCCTGCTTTGAACTGTGTTCTCCCAAAAGATATGCTGATGCCCTAATCCCCACTACCTGTGAATGTTACCTTACTTGGAAATAAGTCTTTGCAGATACAATTAAGTTAAGATAAGCTCATATTGGATGAAGGCAGGTCTTAAACCCAAGGACTAGTGTCCTTATAAGAGAAAGATCTGAAAACACACAGGGACAAATGACTTATGAAGATGAAAGCAGAGATTGAAGTTGTTCTGCCACAAACCAAGTAATGCCCAGGACTGCTGGCAAGGAAGGATCCTTCCCAAGAGTCTTCAGAGAGATCATGGCCCTGCCAACACCTTAGTTTAAGATTTCTAGTCTTCAGAACGGTGACAGAATAAATTTCTTGTTGTTTAAGCTTCCCAGTTTGTTGTGTTTTGCTATGGCAGCCCCAGGAAACTAATAAAACCAAGAGAAGTTGAAACTTACTGATTACGGAATTAAACAATTCACTTCATATTTCAAAGTTTACCTACCATGTAGAATACCAATTACTTACCTATATCCTCCTAGTCTGAGCTCCTAGTTGACTGATCGATTAGAAAAGATGGACATATCCTGAGCTCCCTGAATGATCTAGGCAGGCTACCAGCCTCTCTATGGTTCTAGAATGTTCTGTGATGACTCATTACTCAACAAGTACCAAGAAAGAGAAAGGACACTTCCCAATATCCTTTGATTCTGTTGTAACTCCATATAATATTTTAAATGTGAGACAGCGGAATATAAGTTTTCTGCTATAACTGTGTCACCTTGAACGATGCTTGGCATACAGGAGACAATAAATTTTGGTCAAAGAAATGAATGAACACATAATTCCCACAATGTAAGATGAGCACTATCCATTCACACCTCTGTTTCCCATCACTCCAGAGACTTTCTTCAGTCAGATCAAGCACTGTTCTAAAATCACTCTTTCTTCATAGGCAGTTTCTAGTCTTCACCCTCAGGAGTAAGGCAGATCTTCGCCTGTCCGACCTAACCCCCTAGACCTCTAAGGTGGCCTTTAGAAACAAGTATCAAGGTGCCCCCCAGAAGCCTTCAAACATCCTGTATGGCAGTGACCTGAAGCCTAATCAGCTGATATCCTTGCTGAGACCAAAGCAAAACCCTGGGCTGCAGGTGGATGTGGGATGCAGTGAAGGTCAGCCTCAACTGTGGCACAATTTTGCGAGGAGTCATCTCTGTTCAGAATATGAAGAGAATTCCCTATTCTGTATTTAGGAGATCGACCTATGATTCCTGGTCTGTGTTGTTTTGTAGAGTGCTGATGTGAAAACAGCAATGAGATAATTTAAGAGAAATAAGGTTGCATCAGTCCTGTGGGAACAGGCTCTCCTCAGAGAGAAGCTTATGGCATTTGTCAGACTTCCCTGGGTTCCAGCCTTGCTGCCTGCAAGGGGCCTGGCACTTTGGGGTATCTTCTCTCTTTTGTCCATAGTTTCTGACCCAAACTTCTCATTTGTTCATAAGCCTTTTTCTCTTCCTTCTACCTCCCCACTCTGAGGGCACAGGCCCCCATCCCGGTGTATAATTCCTTTCATCTCGGGGAGAAGTAGCTTCCTGGGCCTTGGCTTCTGAGCTCAGGAAAGAGAATGAATAGCCACAGAAGAAATCATCTGGGGCCTGGACAAACTGTTCTTTTGCCAATGATACTGGATCTGAACTGACCTCCCCTCTCCTGCCTCTGTCAGAACTTGCTATCACACCAGGCTCACTTCTTGCCCAGAAGACAACGTGTGGCCACACTGCAAGGGGGAGCTGGCCTGGTGATGGACACATGGACCTTTACACAGTGAGCACACTGTGGCCTGGCCCTGACCTCCTGCACAGGCTCATCATTCCTTATGCTTGACTCCACCGGGATCAGCTCTCAGACACTCTCTCAAAGACATGAGGCCAGCCCCTCCCCTGCACGGTTGCATGTGCTCTTTCCTCTGCCTGGAACTTTTCTTCCTTCTTCTCTCCTGGATGACTCTTCATTTTTCAAAACTGAGGTCAGTGTCTCTTAGAATCCAAAATTCTTACTTTGGCTTACAAAGATCACAGTGACTTAGCCCAGCTTCATCTCTGATCTCGCTCTCCTAACACTCTCTCATCTCACTCTACTCAGATCACACTGAGCTCCCTCCTGTCCCTTGAGTTTCCAAACACACCCTGCCCCAGGACCTTTGGACATACTATTTCCTCTGCCTGATATGCTCTTCTCCACACAATTCACATAACTCATTTCAGTCCTCTTCCTACATAGATGGAGCTCTCTTGGGAGGCCATTGATGACCACCATGTAAAATAGTGTGTGCGCCCTCCTACACACACATCATCATGCTTGATCCAACCTCCCCTTTATCTTCATTGCACATATCACAATCTGATTTTTTTTTTATTTTTTAGAGAAAGAGTGTGTGCATGCAATCAGGAGGGAGGGGCAGAGGGGAAGGGAGAGAATCTCAAGCAGATGCCCCACTGAGCATGGAGACCAATGTGGGGCTCAATCTTACAACCCTGAGATCATGACCTGAGCCAAAACCAAGAGTCAGATGCTTAACTGACTGAGCCATCCAGGCATTCCCTCACAATCTGATCTTATGGTACATATATATGTGTTCTGTTCATTGTCTGCTTCCCCCAGGAGGATGTAAATGTGATGGCTGCAGGGACATTTGTGTCCACCAGTGCATTATAAGCCTCCTAGGACAGCACCTGGCATGCAGTGTGTCCCAGTACACAGCAGCTAAATAAAGATCGTTTCTAACTTGATATTCTGGTTGCTCTAGGCGTATCTGTGAATAAAGAGAGAACTCTAGGTAAGTCTCATGTGCTTTCAACTCAAATGACATATACACATGCACAGGGGTGTGTGTATTACTGGTTCAAAGCACCAATGTGGAAGTTTTATTTCACGTTCTCTATAAAGGGCATAATATGATTGTAAGAGTTTCCCTCATAGTTCTTTTGGGGCACACGGCTCTGACAATGGGTTCTCTGCCTACCTTCTAAGCAAGCAGGGATGCCAGTTTGAGCTGTCCCTTTATCCAAACCCCACACTGAAAATTAAGGCTGGCCATATGGGTGTGCAACCAGTCCAACTGTACAGGGTCCTGCACTCAGTCCCACACCTGTTTCAATGCTCTGCTGCTGTTGTCTTGAAATTCTTAATAATTTTTTAAGAGGCCTCTCCTTTTCATTTTGCATTAGGCCCAGCAAATTATGTAGCTAGTCTTCTTTAAAATGGAGTCTTGCTCAAAGTGCATCAGTTCTCAGAGGATTCTCAGTTCTCAAGTACCCACAGGATATCCCTCTGGGTTCCATGGAGAGCAAGAGAAATGCAATTTGCTCCCTTTCCCAAATAGTCTGCCCATTCTCTGGCCCTCTTTCCCAACCACTTTTTTTGGGGGGGATTTTATCTTGTCTTTTTTTATTTTATTATGTTATGTTAATCACCATACATTCCATCATTAGTTTTTGATGTAGTGTTCCATGATTCATTGTTTGTGTATAACACCCAGTGCTCCATGCAATATGTGCCCTCCTTAATACCCATCACCAGGCTAACCCCAGCCACTTCTGGGTGATCACCATGCACAGACTCATGCTCTCTCCTCATGACGGGCCTTGCATTTCTCTCTCGGAGGGGCCCTGGGGTCACATCAAGGGGCAACCTTGAAGAATTCTTTCTGAGTCTCCCCCGTGGGCTGCTCTGCAGGGATTTGAGTTTCCTAAGCTCTAGTACAGTCTATTCTGGTACCTGCCAGGTCATTGCTTAGGGGAGGAAGGATACTGCTCTGTCTTGGCTGCTAAATTTCTGGAGAACAGGACTTTTGGAGTCAGGAAGACTTTTCTTGGATATCCAAAGCTAAAAATTCTCCTGTGGCAGCTTGAAATATCATAAACTACTTCCCTACCCTCCACTATTTGCAAACTCTAGCCCACTTGCAATATAACACAGTGCCTGGCATATAGTAGGCCCTCAACAAATAACCATTGAAAGAACATGGAGATTTCTCTGAAAGGAAAGTGAAGCAGTAGTCTGAGGCTATCCTTCTTGCTATGACTATTGTACATGTGTATTTCCTTCTGTACCTAGCTGACTCAACTACTAGATCTTTAGTATGAGGGTATTTCTAGGAAGCTTGGTTTAGCTAGAAAGCGTTTTCCAAGCCATTCATCACAATTTGCCCTAAATTTTATATACATATGTATGTATGTTCTTGTTTCCTTTGTAACTGCAAGCTCCTTCAAGACACTGTGGACAGGGTCTGATTCACTTTAGTGAGCACCACAGCAACTAGTTCAGTGTCTTGCATTTGATTGTTTCTTATAAATTATTGCTGAATCCATAGAGAGACAAAGCAACATCTCATTGAGCCTGAAATGCTTCTGCAGATTTCCTCCCCATAACCATGATGAATTCTCACAGCTCTGAATGTTTTGCTTCTATACTCACGCTCTCTGCCCTCCACCTTTGGCCAAGAGATGTGACCCATCTGCTCGGAGATTAGACTGCTCAACTGTGCACCTGCCCCAGACCATCACACCCCCTCTAGGACCAGCCTTCTCAAGCACCCTTCTTGTCAAAACCCCTCACTCTGTAATCACAGACCCCCAAAACACCATTATTCGCCCACCCCTTTCTCTTTTTCCCCTTTTCTTGTACTGCCTTTTGAAAGAATGAGCTACAATTCACATTCATTTACTCATTTAACATCAGGACTGGCCTCATGGGCATATGACTACTGCTATCACTGGTCAAATGGGGCCCTGGCTTAATACTCTGCTATTGCCCTAAAGCACTTAATAACTTTATCTTTGAATTTGTCAGGTAGGACAATGAAGGTTGGAGGCTTAGTTCATATGCAATCTCACCTCTTTCAACACCTGCTTCCCTCCCCTGGTGCTCTGTGCCCTACCAACCTCCACCACTCAGTAACCACTGTACCCTGTGCCCCAGCAGAGGTCTGAGCATCCCAGTGTCAGGTGCCAAGAGGGCTGGGGTCCCTGCCTGCCAGGTCTCAGGGCAGACGCTCCTGCCTATGAGGGTCTGCACTTATTTCATGAGAATCCCTGTGCCCAAGGCAGCATCATTTAAATAGAAAATAGAAAATTCTTTAAGAAAAATTCCCGCAAAACATGTTGAATAACTATACCGCACACCTGAAACTAATATAATACTGTATGTTAACTGGAATTAAAATAAAAACCTAAAATAAAAAAGAAAATTCCAAAAAACAAAAACAAAACAAAACAAAAAACACAAAACAGATCAAGACAGATCGAGAGAGACTCTGGAAGAAAGGAAAGTGCTTTTATTTTGCCTTTTGAATTCAGAGCCCTGCATTTTCATTTTGCACTCAACCCCCAGTAAACTATGCGATCGGCCCTGTTTAACAGTTATTGATTGGTTTAACAGTTATTGATTGGTTAGGAAATGTGGGGGATTCTAAAGAAATGAAGACATGGTCTTACCCTCTCCATCTAGGATTTCACAGTGTAATTTTGGGGAAGTCAAACATACGCAGATGAAATAGCTCCCTAACAATGAAAGGCAGGTGGAATAAAATCAGCCTTCGGACAAGAGAGATCACTCCAGGCAGGTGGGGCCAGGCTTGAGGACTTGGGCTGGACCTTGAACAAAAGGTGACAGCAAGATTGCTGAGGAGCACACAGGACTCCCAGTGTTACAGGGTATTGCCATGACCTTGTGATGCACCTTCAAAACTTGTTTCAGTACTGAGGCAGCACATTTAGAGATTGTCAATGAACCCTGAATTGCCAAACCAACTGAACCTCCTTAGTCTTCACCCTGCTCCCTCTTTCCAGGCAGGAGACATTGTTGAGGAGTTAAAAATAGAACTACCCTATAACTTAGCAGTTGTACTACTAGGTATTTACCCAAAGAATACAAAAACACTAATTCAAAAAAAAATATATGCTCCCCTATGGTTATTGCAGCCATTATTTACAATAGCTGTGTTATGGAAGCAGCCCAAATGTTCATCAATTAATGAATGGATAAAGAAGATGTGGTGTGCATGTATGTATATGTGTGTGTGTGTGTGTGTGTGTGTGTAATGGATATTATTCAGCCATAAAAAGAATGAAATCTTGCCATTTGCAATGACATGGATGGAGCCAGAGAATATAATGCTAAGTGAAATAAGTCAGAGAAAGATAAATATGTGATTTCACTCCTGTGTGTAATAACACAACAAATGAACAAAGGGAAAAAGAGAGAAAGAGACAACCAAGAAACAGACTCTTTTTTAAGATTTTACTTATTTATTTGAGAGAGAGAGAGAGAGATAGTGACAGAGATAGCAAGAGAGAGCAGGAGCAGGGAGGAGTGGGAGAAGCAGGTTCGCCGCTGAGCAGGGAGCCTGATACAGTGTTCAATCCCAGGGCCCTGGGATCGTGACCTGAGCTGAAGGCAGATGCTTAACTGACTGAGCCACCCAGGCGCCCCAAGAAACAGACTCTTAACTACAGAGAACAAACTGACGGTTACCAGAGGGGCAATGGTTGGGGGTGGGTGGGTGAAATAGGTGATGGGGATTAAAGAGCACACTGATCATGATGAGCACTGAGTAATGTATAGAATTATCGAACCACTATATTGTACGTCTGACACTAATATAACACTGTATGTTAACTATACTGGAATTAAAATAAAAAAATAATAAACTGCATCAACTCTGAGTCTATCCCTCCAACATACTTCAAATGAATATGGTATATTCCCCCATTGTTACCTTTTACAACATGTTTCCCAGTTGGAGTTGTGAGATTTAGCAAATAAAAATACAGAATATCCAATTAAATTTGAGTTCTATATAAACAACAAATAAATTTTTGGTATAAGTACACCCCATGCAATATTTGTGACAAACTAAAAATACTCTGTTTATCTGAAATTCAAATTTAACTGGTTTTATCTGAGAGCCCTGTGGGCCCCAATTCTTTAGGCTTCCTCTAAAATGAGGGGAAATACATTCAACTCAATTCAATAAGTATTTTAGCCCCTACTGGGAGGTCAATGGATAGTGGATGGACATTTAAAGATGAGGAGGATATAATCTCTCACCTTGGGGAATTCACAACCTTTGGCCTAGACAGAAGTACAGAAATAACTGAAGCACAGAGTCTGCCTTCATTACTCTGTGGGAGAAGGCAGGGTAGAGATATGGAATATATGTCACATGAGAAATCCAAACATTCAAGTTAAGGGAGGGTTCAAGGTAAAGGAAATCACACCAGCTGTGTTTGGTGGGTCAGTCATTTGGTTGTGGCATGGAAAATGATAGTAAGAGGGGTTAGTGAAGGGGCAGGCTGGCTTCTTGGGAAACATGCCTTTTTTATTTTTTGAAGATTTTATTTATTTATTTGAGAGAGCAAGAATGAGAGAGAGAGAGAGAGAGAGTACATGAGAGGGGGGAGGGTCAGAGGGAGAAGCAGGCTCCTCGCTGAGCAGGGAGCCCGATGCGGGACTCGATCCCGGGACTCCAGGATCATGACCCGAGCTGAAGGCAGTCGCTTGACCAACTGAGCCACCCAGGCGCCCCGGGAAACATGCTTTTTAAAGGGTGGTGAGCTTTCGGAGGAGAAGTGAGGAAAGAGAGCTCTCTGTTGAGGAAACTGCAAGAGCGAGAGCATGGGGTGGGGGAGGAGGAAGGCAGGGTCTCGATGGGGAGGGGTGTGGGGTGTGGATATCTGTTCCTGGGTCAGAAAAATTGTCAAATGGGGTCAAAGCATATGATGGGAACAGTGTGAAGTAAATTTTGAAACTGAGGCTGAGGCCACACCAGGACAAGCCTTGAGTAAGAGACGGACACATTTCTCTTCTCTGTAGGATTGACCTCCGTTGCCTGGTCAATGTCCGCCTCTGTGCTCCTGTTCAGTTCACTTCTCTTGGATGAACAGGGGGCTAGGGCATGTTGGGATGGAGGCGGTATGCAGGTGGCAGCCTGTGTCTCTTTGTCGCTGGTCTCCACGGAAGGATCACCTGATACCAGAGAGTAGGAAAGAGGAATAGGCGGAGTCAGAGAGGCAACAGGTAACATTTCCGGACCCATGCTTCCACACAAGACAGCACACTTCTTGTTCAGGCACTCTCTCATTTAATCCTCACACTAACTTTAGAGGGGAGGTATGGTCCCATGGTCCAGCTGATGACACCGAGGTTCACAGAGGCAAGTTAGAGTCAAGGTTTGGATCCAAATGCAACTGGAAGTAAGGTTAAAGGACGAGATGAAGAATAAGGTTTCTGAAAGATAGCAAGTATGAGGGTGGGAGGAAAGGCAATGATTCAACCACACTAAAGCACTGGAGAATGGTTTTGTTCCAAGTAGCTTGTGAAAACAATGTATGAAGGCGTCCGTTTTATAACAGAAAGGCTGACTTGATAGAAACAATGCACAATAGGCAGGTCAAAGTGTGTGTTTTAATTAAGGCAGGAGATGTAAACAGATCTTCATCTGCCCCTCCCCCCCCAATTTTACTTTTTCTCTTACACGCTAACAATGGATGAATAGTAATGGTTCTTCAAAGCAAGCTGGGTGCATTTTTCATTGCTCATGAACATTTATTCTTGATCGAGTCTATGCTGACACGCTCATTTGTTCTTTCTCTCTGTCTCTCTGCTTCTTCCCACAACACACTGCTCACTGCTGTGGATTAAGCATCCCTTATGTGCACACATATGTTTACATACATTCCATTTCTGGTTCAGGTGCAAGCATGGGCTGTGCTATCCTTGTGTACTGTGAAGATGAAACACAGCATTGTTTGCAAATTAGAAAGAACTGTTGAAAATAAAAACTTAAAAAGAGTAAAAATGAATGAATGAATAAATAAATAAGAAAGGACTGTAAAGTTATGCCTATTATTACCTGAAAACTTTGGCCAGAGAGACTTATTGCAGCATTCAAAAAGTCATTCCATCCCAGTTCCTTCTCCTATAATTGAAAAATAATAAAAGCTTGATCTGGTTTTATGTTGGCTTTGATGACAGTTATTCAGAAGAGTGACAAAAAGCAGCTCATCTTATATTGATTCTAAGACCCGTTTCCATCCCTAACACAATTGAAATCATTTCCTACACTCAATAAATTATGCCAAATGAAATGCCATCTCTTTTAATCCCTCCTCAGGTTACCTTTGTGAAAGGCAGGTTTGCCACAGATCTGACTGAGCAAATTGTTCAGTTAGCTCAGTATGTGAGACTGTTCCCACAGGAGATCTATCTACTTCCAAGTGTCAATGAGAAGAAATTTAACACAAGAGTTCGCTTACTTTGGGGCGCCTGGGTGGCTCAGTTAGTTAAGCGTCTGCCTTCGGCTCAGGTCATGATCCCAGGGTCCTGGGATCGAGCCCCGCATCGGGCTCCCTGCTCGGCGGGAAGCCTGCTTCTCTTTCTGCCTGCCATTTCCCCTGCTTGTGCTCTCTCTGTCAAATAAATAAATAAAATCTTAAAAAAAAAGTTTGCTTACTTTAAATTTTTAAATTTTCAAGTAAGATGTTGGTTGGATGTACCCAAGGAGCCCTTTATTTCTTCTATCATTGGGTTTGCTGAGTGAAACATCCAAAACTGAGATGTCAGAAGGCAATGGGACTTGCCAGTCAGGAGAGGCCCACATTGAAAAGTACACACAAGAGCTGAGATGGAACGTGCCCTTGGGGACATGCCCAGTTGTGGGAAAAGGAATGAAGCTGAAATCAAGGGTGCAGGCAGAGAAAAGCTGGTGGGAAAGGAAAATGACAGGACCAAAGAGAGGGACAAAACTCAGAGATTCAGCAGGAGGTAAGAGTCAGGGAGATTATAATACCACAGTTGCTCTCATTTAATGTGAGCCTTCCACATGCCAGGAACTGTGTTAAGTACTTTGCATATCTTATTTGATTCTTGTTGTAACGCTGAATAGTGGAAGTCGGGATCCCCATTTTGAATGGGGGTAGTGGTTATGAAAGTAATTGAAGATAATTAGCTTAGAGAGGTAAGTATTGTGCTAAGACTCCTGGAACATGTTGACATTAGGTCTTAAGAGTAGGGGCCACTCAAAGATTTGTGCTGGGGAGCAGACCTTAGTGTCCTGCAAGATTTCAAAGAAGGACAGACTCCTAGTTTTATACAGAGTGGGACATGAGGCAGAGAACCACAATGGGTTGAAGTAACTCTAGCTATGTGAAGAAAGGACTGATGGACAGGGAACCTGGCATGTCACAGCAAAGAGCTGACATCTAGGTTTTTAACAAATCACTTATGGTTATGGAAATTCTCCAAGTCAGGATTCATATAACAGGCCACAGTGTTGGAATCATTTCTCCAGCATTTCTTGGCCATTTCCAGGGTCAGTACCAAACTCAATGGGTAGGACATACTAAACATACATATAACAACATACTATGATGCACAAAGACATCATGTGACTGGTATATTCATTCCCATTTGGTGATTAGCCAAGCTGGAATTTGAGATAAGAATAGAATTTAGAGATTAAGCAGAAAAAAGAATTGGGAATGAAATCAGGTGAAATTCCACCAATCCCCATCTTCTGAGTGAGTTCAAGAAGAGAAGAGCACGGGGCACCCGGGTGGCTCAGTCATTAAGTGTCTGCCTTCGGCTCAGGTCATGATCTCAGGGTCCTGGGATCGAGCCCCACATCGGGTTCCCTGCTCAGCGGGAAACCTGCTCCTCCAAATCTTAAAAAAAAAAAAAAAAGAAGAAGAGCAAAAGTTATTTGCCACGTACACGAATGTTCAATGTGGCACTAATCACAATAGCCAAAAGGTTGAGGAAACCCAAATGTCAATCAACAGATGAATGGATAAACAAAATGTGGTGTATTTATACAACGGGATGTTATTCAACCCTAAGAAGGAGTGAAGTAATAATGCATGCTACAACATGAGTGAACCTTGAAACATGCCAAATAAAAGAAGCCAGACACAAAATATCATATACTGTCTGATTCTGTTTTATGAAACATACAGAACAGGTAAACAGAAAACAGATAGGTGGTTGGGAGGAGGAGGCAATAGGATGTAAAACCACAGCATTAACAGGTATAGGGTTTTATTTTGGAGTGAGGAAAATGTTTTGGAACTAGACAGAAATAGTGGTTGTACAACACTGTAAATGGACTAATGCCACTGAATTGTTTAACTTAAAATGGTTTATTTTACTTTATAGGAGTTTCATTTTGATTTTTTTAAAAGGTTATTTGTCATGAAAATTGCAGTAGATGCTAGGTGACTATTTCTCCCAGTCATCTTTTTAACTTCTGAACGCATGATGGTGGGGCCAATGCTCCTTTAAACTGCATCCACGTGGCCATATAGATTGAATGACCACTTATTCTGAAGCAGAAACCAAGACACATGGCCCAATAAAGGATATTTTTAGTTGTAAATTTATTCCTATGAGATATAAAAATAAAGCCATGTTTACTTCTACCTTAAAAGACTGATTTTTATTAAAAATGAAAAGGTACATGAAATCAGAATCATTCTGGAAATTCTGGGACCTACATTTGCATCGCCTATCCTTAATAAGATGTTTATGATCCTCATGTTTGGTTCATTAGCCCAAAGGTCTATGCTTATACTTATTATGACAACCTCATTTCTGAAGCATCATTTTTCTTCCTCCAGCACCTCCAGACACGTACAAGTAACTGAGGTCCAACACCTGCAGGCTGATTTCCTAGTGACTTATGAACCAGTGCACTCTCAGCTAACTAACATAGCAAGAGCCCTGTGCACCTGCAGCACACCTGGATTCAGTGTCTTTTTCCTGGGCCTGGGGATCTCACGTACATTCTCCAGGTATAAACCTTTTTCTTTTTTCGAACTGTCTAGATTTTCTTTATTCCCTGTCAACTTAGGACCTAAGTACACCCTACAAATCTACCAAGATTTGAAATTATATAAAAATATTATAAGCATATATACATTTTTCTGATAAAATTGTCTAGTCACACCATTAAATCAGTGGTTCTGTCAAAATCAGTTGGGGACTTACTAAAACATGGATTACTGGGCCTTACCTCCAAAGTTTCTGATTCAGTAGATCTGGGGTGGGGCCCAACATCTTGTATTCCTAACAAGTTCCTGGGTAATGATGTTGCTGCTGGTTAGGGACTAACTTTGTAAATCACCGCATCAGTCTCAAAGAGGTCTGTGGTCTAGGATTCTGAGGACTCATGCAACTAAAAGGCTTCATGCTGGATTCTGATTTACACTACAATTCCCTGATAGGATTTGAGTCCTGTTTTCCATCACAGCACATTCAGAATCAACCAAGCCCTTGAGAGCTCCTTTATATTTACAGATTGGCTTTTACTAAAATATTAATTACATAAACTTGGAACCACTGTGGAAAATCTTGGACCTACCCAGGCCTCCTAAGCAAGTAGCTAGGGTACTATTCCTAAACAGATGCATCTCTCCCCAGCTTGGACAAAACGAAGACATCTTGACCCATCCATCTACATATAGTATGACCTGCCTGAACAGAGTTTTCCCTGGCATTCCAGACAGACAAATTATGGTTGTAGCCAACTTCTGGATGACCTGCCCGGCTGCCAAGGCAGTGTCTTCATCCCCAACTTCCTCTTCATTACTAGATTCAAAATTGCAAATTACAACTTATTAGTCAAGCAATTTAGTGTATTACAAATACACTTTATTTTTAATGCAATAGAACAGAGAAGAGAAGAAAAAATATCTCAGTACATTATTCCTAAAAAATATTGCTTCTAAAACTTTTATTTCCATTATGTTTATATGTTTCTTGTGTGTATGTGTGTGCATGCATATGTGTGGATGTCAGGGTTATATAGACGGGCCACAGTGTAAAATGTACTTCTCACTGTGCAACACAGTCAAAAATGTTTGAAAGCCTATACTCTATTTGCTAGCTGGCCTTGAAAGGCAGGAAAGCAACAGGTTTCAATGTCATTTTCCATCAGATAAAATTATTTGCCTAAAGAATCTAGAATGTCTGATTGAAGCCTACAAAGTCAGCATCTTTCCTCATCCGTCAACCAGTATATTGGGGAGCTTCTCAGCACTTCAGTGCTTTTTGGACAAGAATTATCTTGCTTTTCATTCCAAATTACCATCAATTATTAAATCGCCAACTTCTTCTTTCCCTAGCTTCCAGGGATTCTTGATTATTCGTGATAAGAAGGGACATGGCTACAACACAAAAGTTGAAATCCACAGTGACCTGAAAACTTCTTTTCAAGTGATTTCTACAACCTTCTCAAAAACTAAGATTGAACAGAAACATAAAATGGTCATATTCTCTGTCTTTATCACCTCCATTTGTGTCACCCATTCTCTTTTGTGGGAACCCACTACCTAAGCAGAGCAGGGTGGTTTTTACCAACTCAGATCTGTAAAACCCAAAAGAAAATAAAACAAAACAATGGGCAGATCTGTGAAAAAACAAAAACAGCAATGGGACGCCATTTCTGTTAAGTCTAACTTAACCTCAGACTCTGCTCCCCCTTCAGTAGTCATTCTTCTATCAACTCCAAAGTTGAACTTGGCCCCCAAGCATACTGAATTTCATCCAATGGGCTGGGGAGGGAAGTAGCCGTGGTTGCTAACACTGCAGTCTCCATGTTTAGCCTCTATGTAATTTTACATATGATCATGAACTATAGGGTTAGGCTTCAGGCAGTCTCATGACTAAGATCAAATATGTCCTGACATCTTCGAACACTGACTGCTTAGGGAGATACATGGTAAGAGCAAGGCTTAATCAAAGTAATTAAGTTTATACAAGAAGGCCTTGAGAATGGAAAGTTCTGGGAACATCCTACCCCCGTCCCCTCAGAATCTGAAGCTGCCATCCACTTCAGGCCAGAATTGGCTTTCCTGAATGAACTATAAACCATGAACAGGAAGTGCACAAGTGCGCGCGCGTGTGTATAAAGCCTTATAATTAAGAAATCTATGAAAATGAGAATTCTATGTCTACTGGTATTTTGTCCTATGCCCTAAGATTTTCTGTTGATAGAAACAATATTCATTTTCGTGTGTGGCACATAGATGATTTACAAATTTTTAAACTGTTCACCTCAACATCTATTGATTTCTATGCTCTTAATTCCACTTCTGTTTGTATCCAAAGAGTAATATGATCCTATCCTAATCTGAGATGCTAGAAATTATTAGTGTGTTCTTTGAGACCCTGTAAATGTCCATATGTGTAAACCCAGCTAATGAGTTACTTAAGTCTGTGAAGCAAATGGATGCAGCTGCTGCCTGTCTTACCTAGCAAGTTGTCTTGGCTTAGAGTATGCAGAATTATTAGAAGTTGCAAGAAAGCTAATTGACAATTCACAATTTTTTTGCTTAGCTTATGTGCTCCTTACGTGCTTCAAAAAAAAAAAAAAGTTGGGGAGGTGACAAATTTTTAAAGTATTTGCCTTTTGCAGTCACTTCTAATGGCTGTTACTAGAACTGATACTCATCTCTCCACCAAAGAGGTTTGAACAAGGCTCAAAGTTTCAGTACTATTAAGACAGATGCTAGATTAAGAAACTGAGACCTATTATTTATCAAGAAGAAAACTGGTCTCTGAGTTCAGAGCACCTGAAGGCCTAGAGCTATATTCATCCTTAACTATATCAGGAAGTTGGAGATTTGGGGGTCAGAGCCAACCTCCTTCACATTCCTGTGGTCCTAAGGCACCGCCTCCATGCAAGGCTGACCATGGGGCTTTCCCTATTTAGGGCCTACTGGAGTAGTTTTGACTTCTACTGGATGGTTAAATAGTCCAGCAAACACAAGTAACCCACCAATCCTTAAAAATATATACCTAAAAGAACCACCACATGGTTTCATTACAAATAGCACATTGGTACTAAATAAAAATTGCTGCATTACAGTTAAGTTATAGTGGCCAACTTAAATTAAAGGCTGATGCTCTAACACTTTAGAGGAGACTCTGTAACCAAAGTGTAACCAAAGTTTACTTGGTGGGCCTCAGGCTCCAAAAGGGGAAAGTCCCAAGGATATCTTCCAAGACAAAGAATTTTCTGAGTTTGTGAATTTACTTATATGAAAAAAATTTTTGAAAGGTATAAGTTAAATCACATTTATTTGAAATGGGATTATCACAAAAAACTATGCTGTTTGATCACTATACAAATAATATCTGAACATTTTATTTTTGTGTATCTTTCTCCATGAAAAAGGAAATTGGGGTTAATACAGATACTTCTCAGTTTTAGGACAACCAAAAAAATATTTTGTGTTCTTCCCCTGATTAAGGGGCTTGCTTTTATTTCCAAATCCATAGGCATATAAATAGAAAAATAATATTTAACCCAGGAAACTGTGTGTCACATTGAATTGATGGGAGAATGGCCAATAACCCTTAAACTTTTGTCTCTCCAACCTTACTTTGACCCCTTACTACAGGACATTCTTTTGTAGGATGCCACTGGAAGTAAATCCAGTTCCAATGAAAATAAAACCTTCACCTATTCTTAGTCTTTAATGAGACAGCATTGTTGACACTCAGGGATCTTCCTGGAGCACTATGCAAGTCCTTGGAAGTTGGGAAACTGCTGTTTCATGTTTATGATAGTATGCAAGCAGAGGCTCAAACTAAAAAGTTCTGCAGCTTTTCCTCAGGCTAGTAAGCCTGGAGCAGCCATGTTGTTTTTAAGAAAGGTTGAGTTGCTGAGCAAGATAAAATTCACTTTCTAACTTATTTTTTGAAGCCTACTCAGTAGGTTAAGTACTGAGTATTAGAGTACTAAGAGTACTAGAACACATAAAATACTAAGAGTACTACAAACAAATAAAATATCCATAATCTCAAAGAAAACTCACAGATATGTACAAATAAATTTAGCAGGAGACAGGAACAATAAAAAGATAGTGACATAACTCAAAGGGACCATAGACTAAATATAAAATGCAACACTATAAAACTTCTGAATGGTAGGTGATAAATCTAGATACACTTATTTTTAACTAGATAAATATTTGCATATTTAATCTAGATAGATCTAAGTGACCTTAAGTTTAGCAATGGTCTTTTAGATACAGCACCAAAAGTCCAATCCATGAGAAAAAACATTGATCAACTGGACTCTATTAGAATTAAAAACAACTGCTCTACAAAAGAAACTGTTAAGAGAATGAAAAGACAAGCCACCAAAGGAGACTTTATCAGATATGTTTTAAAGCATATCTGACAAAAGGCTTATATCTAAAATACACAAAGAACTATTAAACTCAGCAAAGAGAAAACAAACAATCCAATTTAAAAATGGGCAAAAGATCCAAACAGACACCTCACCCCAAAAGATGGCAAATAAGCATATGAAAGGTGCTCTACATATGTCATCAGGGAATTGCAAATTAGAACAAAAATGAGATAACACTGCACACTTATTAAAAGGGCTAAAATCTCAAACACTGGCAACACCAAATGCTGGTGAGGATGTGGAGCAAGAGGAACTCTCATTCAATGCTGCTATCAATGCAAAATGGTACTGCCACTTGGGAAGATATTTTGGCGGTTTCTTATAAAACTAAACATACTGTTACCATAAAACTCAGCAATTGCACTCCTTAGTATTTACCCAAAGGGGCTGAAAACTTATGTCCACAAAAAAAACTTTCACATGTATGTTTATGATAGCTTTATTCAAAATTACCAAAATTTGGGAGCAACCAAGTTGTCTTTCAATAGGTGAATGGATAAATTGTGGTACATCCAAAAAATGAAATATTATTCAGCAACAAAAAGAAATAAACTTGCAAACCACAAAAAGACATGGAGAAAACTTAAATGCATATTGTTAAGTTAAAGAAGCAAATCTGAAAAAGCCACATACTCTATGATTTCAACTATATGACATTCTGGTAAAGGCAAAACTATGAAGACAGTAAAAAGATCCATGGTTGCCAAGAATTCAGAAGGCTGGGGAGAGGCACAAATATGTAGAGCACAGGACCCATTTAGGACAGTGAAACTACTCTGTATTATTAGGTCAAGGTGGATATAGGACATTATACATTTGTCAAAACCCATAGAATTGCATAACAGGAAGAGTGAACCCTAATGTAAATTATGGACTTTCATTAATAATAACGAACCAACATTGGCTCATCAATTACAACAAATGTACCATACTAAGTCAACATGTTAATAATAGGAGAAACTGTGAAGAGAGAGCAGGAAGGGGGAGTATATGGAAACTCCGTACTTTTTACACAATTTTTCTGTAAACCTAAACCTGCCCTAAAAATAAAGTCTATTTTAGAAAAAAGATAGCAATAGGGGTTCAGGACATCATGGGAGCACAGAAGAACAAATTAAATCTGGCCCTGGGGAAGTGATGGAAGACTTCCTGGAGGAGGCAAACTCTGTACCAAGTCTCAAAGAAAGGGAGGAATCAGAAAGAAAAGAGGACCATAGGTAGAGAGGATAACACAAGTGTAGCAGGCTGAATAAATGCCACCCAGTGAGGTCAAGTCCTAATCCCTGGAACCCTCAAATGTTACTTAAAAAGGGGTCTTTGCAGAAGTGATTAAATTAAGAATCTTGCCATGGGGGATTATCCTGGATTTTCCCGGTGGGCTCTAAATCCAGTCATAAGCACCCTTTTAAGATAGAGGTAGAGGGAAACTACACACACAGAGAAGAGAAGGTGTTGTAAAAGTGCAGGCCCATTCTTGGCTTGACCACAAGCCAAGAAATGAAGGCTGCTACTAGAAGCTGAAAGAGACAAGGAATGGATTCTCCCCCAGAGTCTCTGGACACCTTGATTTCAGCCCAGTGAAACTGATGTTGAACTTCTGGCCTCCAGAACTGTGCAAGATAAATTCCTGTTGTTTACAAGGCATCAAGTTTGTGGTCATTAGTTACAAAAGCTACAGGAAACTAATTCAACAAGCAAACACAATAATGTATTTCCAGAGTACCTACTATACTGGACACTATTCTTAGTGCTCCACATACACTGATTCACTTAATCCTTACAACAGTGAATGAAGTAGATAGTATTACTACCTTCATCCCCATTTTACATAGGGGAAACTAAGACTCGGCTTGGGTAACGGCTTAGGTAACTCGACTGAAGTCACACATACTACTAGTAAATGACATAGGTGGTTTTCAACGCCAGGCGGTCTGGCTCCAGAGTTCTTGTGTTTAACTACCAGGTGACACTGTTCTTGGACAGGAGAAGCTGTGGCATATTTAGTGGATACAAAAAAAAAAAAAAATGCAGTTTGATGAGAGAAGCAATGAATGGCAAGATAAGCTAAAGAAGTAAGCTTTATCACACAAGGGTTTTGGATGTCATCCAAAAGTCAAACTTCAGCATGCAGCATCAGAATCACCCAGAGAGCTTGTTTATACCCCAATTTCTTTTTTTTTATTATGTTCAATTAGCCAACATATAGTACCTCATTAGTTTTTGATGTAGTGTTCAACAATTCATTAGTGGCATATAACACCCAGTGCTCATCACAACTTGTGCCCTCCTTAATACCCATCACCTGGTTACCCCATCCCCCCACCCCTCCTCCCTTCTGTAACCCTCAGTTTGGTTCCTGGAGCCCAGAGTCTCTCATGGTTTGTCTCCCTCTCTGATTTTTGAGCCTCACCCTCCATTTCTGACTTACTAGGTCTGAAGTGGGGCCTGAAAATTTCCATTTCTGGCAATTCCCACGTGAGGCTGATGCTGCTGGTCTGGGGGACCATGAGGAGAAGCTCTTCAATGGTTTTAAGCAGAAGTAACACTGTTAGAATTGCATTTTATTTAGTTACCTAAAGGTTATGTGGAAGGCATTTAACAGCATCAGAAACAAAAGCTCGGTGTTTAAAATAGTTAAAAATGTAGCTTCTCTGTTTCAAGAAGGAAGTAGTAGAGTTGGGTATAGTTCTTCGACGTGTAGCTCTAGCATCTGGCTAAGTTACAGAACCTGTCCAAACCTCGGATATCTCATCTATAAAGTGGAAGTCAAATCTTGAGGGTGAAATAAGCTAAATAAACAATAACAGTTCACACATGAAAGATATTTTTATGTTTGGTATTATTGTAAAGAGGAGTAGGGCAGAGGTTCACCCCTCAGGATGGATTCTGGGTGAGCTGAGACTTTCTTTTTGCTTTTTTAATATAGTTTATTTTCACATAACAATTCTTATAGGAATCCATTCATATTGGTTAGTATAGTGTAATTTAGTTAAACTTATCCAACACAATTTGCACCAAAGTTGTACATGGTATAAATTAAAAAAAAAAAAATGACTTGCAATCTGGATCATTTTTCATCTTTCACAAATGTGCAAAAGATCCTCCTTCAAATGCTGCTAAAGAAGGCAGCATGAACCCTGAGAAATTTGATTTTAGTTTACTTCAGAAAAATAACGTGTTACATTGTAAAAGCTTAAAAATTGAAGCAACAAAGCATTTTTATAATGTTTTAATGCTAACTTATAGAAATTCAATAACTCTAGTGTAGCCTTAGGGTAGGGGAAGGGTATGTTCACATGTGAGACAAGTTTAATAGCTGTGTACATTTGGTTACTATTTTATGTGGCTTCTAAATCTATACACTCTTAAGAGTCAACCAGTTCCCTAAGTCTGAGTTAATACTATCTATCAGTCTGACGGACATTTTGAAAAACAGATCAGTTTTAAACAGTTCCAAAACTGAAAGGTTTTAAGTGAGCATTTTTTTAAATTAAGTGAATTAGGGCGCCTGGGTGGCTCAGTTGGTTAAGCGACTGCCTTCAGCTCAGGTCATGATCCTGGAGTCCTGGGATCGAGTCCCGCATCGGGCTCCCCGCTCAGCGAGGAACCTGCGTCTCCCTCTGGCCCTCCCTCCTCTCATGTGCTCTCTCTCTCTCATTCTCACTCTCTCAAAATAAATAAATCTTAAAAAAAAATAAATAAATAAAAAATAAATTAAGTGAATTAGACTGATTTGTACCAGATATATAGATTCAGACAGTGAATAATGTGCCCAGTCTTTCAAGGTGCTGAAAATATTTTCTGTGTTAGGCCATTAATCTTGATCACATTTCACTGATACATAGAAAAAGTAGGTCTCGTCCACCCTAAGTTTTATATGGAGAGTAAGGCACTGAAAGTCGAGGGTCACTGAAGAAATCTGTTTTAGAATTGCCACTGGATTCTGGGCTTCCTGAATCTCTTTCTGGAGGATTTTCTGTTAGATTTCACTGATGACCTTAAATAGAATTCATGTGGATTTTTAATCAGGAGGCATCTAGTCAACCAGAGTATTAAAAACCTTAACAAACATTTATACAAGAAAATATGTCAGAAGATTATCAGCCTTTTTCTTGTTTTCCAATATACTGACCAAAAAATGCCTCATTATTGTTTTACTTTATAGTTCCTTAAGAAGTGTTTTTTTCATATAGGCATGGACCATTTTATTATCTTCTGTGAATTGCCTTTTCCAATCTTTTGCTAGTTTTTCTACTGTTATGTCTTTCTTTTTATTAAGGATATTAATTCTTTGTTATATTTTTGAAAGTCTTTCTTCCTACTCTATTGCTGATATAAAGGAATCACAATCTTTGATGTGCACAGAGAATATAGTTTCTTTATTTTGTCCACCATCCTCATGAGCTCCACTTGCTAAAGAGAAGGGATAACTAACTAAATGTCAGAGCAATTTACCCCTTAATCTTATTTGATAATTTAAATAGTCTTTTTAGGTAATGCTCACTTTTAGAAGATAATTGTTTAGTCAGTCTTGTATGCACCCCACCACCACTATCTCCACATTTACTCCTACTTCTTCCAAGATGGGATTTAGTATATTCTAGGGGATGGACTAATGTGAGATCAGGGGACAAGTGAAAATGTTCTAAGGATTGTGCACAGTAAGTGCCATCTGCAGAATGGCTGGCTTGATACTCACTGGGTTACAGTTGGCCCATCCAAACCACATGTATTCTGTAAGCATCTAC
The DNA here is from genome assembly GCF_037043125.1 of Eumetopias jubatus. Classification (NCBI taxonomy): domain Eukaryota; kingdom Metazoa; phylum Chordata; class Mammalia; order Carnivora; family Otariidae; genus Eumetopias; species Eumetopias jubatus. Next base: position 97,960,968 of record NW_028274812.1, read on the forward strand.
TTCTGGCATCTTCAGCTGGTGACATCAAGGTTGATTTATTCTCAATTTAGAAAGAACCACAGCCCCACTCCACACCTGCCACTACCATTGCCTTGGTTTCTCCCAGTCCTTGCAGAGTTGCAGACTCCACTGAGCAACTGTCACATATTTTACCCTGCCCTCCAACCCAGATGACCAACAGTCAGTGTTTGAGACAAGGCTAACTCACCCTCCTGATAGTGGGCTCCATGGCTTTCAGCTCAGTGTGTCCACTTAGCATCGCAGGAACTCAGAAACATAAAACCCTCTACTTACCTCTCCCCCTCTCCTAACCTTATTGGACAGCACCAGTGGGTGCACAAGACCTCCATACAGCTGTCTCCTCCAGCACCCATACACAGGGTAAAGAAGCCCTTCTGCTTTTGATGTTCTCCTCAGCTGATGTGCCATGAAACTCCTCTCTTAGGACATGTGTCTCTATCTACTCTCCTGCCATGTTGCCCAGTTCCTCTTCTCACAGTCCCTCAGGACTGGAAAGGGTGAGATTTTTTCTGCTTATCCTCCTGTCTGGCTGAGGCCTCTCTATGGTGAAAATGCTGTGGTCTGTCTCCAGTTTCTGTCTCTTGATATACTTATTTCTTACAGCAAAATTCTATTCTGAATGTCAGATGCTGACTGTTAACTCTTTCTCTTGGCATTTCTGTTAAATCAATTATTTTTTAAATCTTATAAATGTAATTTATGCTTTCATTGTTCACCAATTTTTGAATATTTAAACCCATCTCTCTTTTCCTTCATGGATGTTTTCAGTTTTCTATTTTCACCAGAAGACTGTACATAACTCAAAATTATAAAAACATGTTCCAATAATTGTATTTGGTTTCTTATTTTTCATGTTTAGCCCTGTAAGCCATATGAATTTTGGAATCTAACTTTATTCTTTTCTACACTTAACTGACTGAGCCACCCAAGAGCTCCCCTTACCATCATTTTAATGGGGTCTGAGTAGGAAGAGTAGATAATGGTTTGTACTTAATCCACTACCTGAATTAAAATAATTTCTGTCTGGTTTACATGTCTTCTGTTTACATGTCTACTCTATGGGTGTGTGTGTGTGTGTGTGTGTGTGTGTGTGTGTGTGTGTGTGTGTGTGTCCCCTGTGATTTCAGGGGATGAATCTGAGGGGAGAATGATATGTGCTCAATCTACATCTTAATCCAGTCTCCTAAAGCCTTCTTTCATTGTAAAGCAACTCCTCAAGACCTGTATTTCCATGAATATGTTTTAGGGAATATTAGACTGCAACATACATTCATTCTTAGTCTCAGACTGGATTTCGAGTGTTTTGCAGACTAATTGGAAGAAGACTTTCTGGCACCTCCAGCACCCTGAAAGTTATTTAGCTTATAACCAGTCACTACAAGCTCTTGGTAGAGTTGGCAATACATAGTATGGATACCAGCATTCCCTACAGATGGCACATAACTCAAAGTTAACTTTCCCCTAAACTTTCCTCTTCCACCAGCAACATCACTGAAGGGCCCAGAACCCCATTTTCTAGGTGCTATCATGACATAAAAGCTTGAAAAACCACCTGTAGTAGTACTTTTTCTTTCTTTCTTCTACTTTAATCCATCCCAAATCAGGCCTTCATGCTGAATCCAAATGCCAAATCAGGCCTCTTTTAAGCTAAAAGTAATGCTGCCCCATCCATCTAATTCCAATAGAGATAGATGTTATTTTTAAACTAGGGTAAAATTTATATAGAACCACAAAAGACCCCGAAGAGCTAAAGCAATTTTGAGAAAGAGGAAAGTTGGAGGCATTCTGCTTCCTGATTTCAAACAATATTACAAAGCTACAGTAACCCAAAAGTGTGGTATTGGTATAAAGACAGACACACAAAAAAATCAATAGAACAGAATAGAAAGTCCAGAAATAAACCCACAAATATATGGTCAATTAATTTACAGCAAAGGAGCCAAGAATATACAATGGAAAAAGGACAGTCTCTTCAACAAATGGTGTTGGGAAAACTAGACAGACATGTGACAAAAGAAAAAAAACTGGGCCAATCTTACATCATACACAAAAATCAACTCAAAATGAATTAAAGACTTTAATGTAAGACTTGAAACTATAAAAATTCTAGAAGAAAACATAGGTGGTAATCTCCTTGATACTGGTCTTGGCAATAATTTTTTGGATTTGACACCAAAAACAAAGGAAACAGAAACAAAAATAAACAAGTGAGACTATGTCAAACTAAAAAGCTGCTGCATAGCAAAAAGAACTTATCAATAAAATGAAAAGGAGAAAATATTTCTCAATCATAATCTGAGAAAGGGTTAATATCCAAAATATATAAAGAATTCATACAACACATTAGAAAAAAAACAATGCATTTTAAAAATGAGCTGACAATAAGGTGAATGTGAGGAGCTTGGGAAGATGGCAGAATAGGAGGACCCTGAGTTCACCCCATCCCACATTTATAACTAGATATCATCCACATCCAAGTAGATAAAACCAGAAAGCGATCTAAGGACTGACAGAACAAACTCCATAACTAAATATACAGAAGAAGCTGCACCTGAAAGGTCAGGAAGGTCAGAAAGCTGGAGGGAGACTGCCTGCAGGAGGGAGGGAGCTGTACACATGAGGAAGGCAGAGAAATGGGCACTCACACCAGGGAACTTGCACAGGGGAGACAGCATCTGGCTTTAAAAAACAGAGGGGTTGAATTTCATGAGTTTGTATAACCAGTGGGACTTAAAGCCTGGAGCCTGACTCAGCACTGGGCAAGCAGAGAGGGTCAATGATAGTTGGGTCACTGCCCTTAAAAAGATAGCACCCTGTGCAGAGAGGGAACATAAAAATGAAAGTTTACACAACAACAGGGGGAAAAAGGACACAGATTTGTTCATACTGATTTCAAAGCATGTTGGAAGACTTCTCCAAAAATGAGGGAGCTGGCAGGTGCCACTTTCCTCTCCCACCCCCCAGCATAAACACAGGGCCATCTGCAAGAGGTGGGACTGCACAGACATTTGCTACCTAACCTGCTAGCAGTATGTTCCACCCACAAGTTCTCCTGAGGGCTCACCCTCTCCACAGCCTGCTAGCCTCAGCCCTGGGCTCAGGGCACATTTTGTTAAAGCCATGCATAAGTACCCTGCACAGCCATCAGGTACACAGATGCCATGCAGTGCCCAGTCACCACACCCCACCCAGCCATTCACCCCCAGTCACTGTAGTGCACTGAGCCCAGATGAGCCCAGGCATCACTACACACTGTGCCCAGCCTCATCTCCCAGGCCACACTGGCACAGAGCCCCCAGCTACTACAGCACTTCAGGGGATCCAGCATAGGACTAGTGACCCAGCACAAATTTTGCTAATATTGCCATCCCACTCCCAAGTTCTCCCACAGATATGGCCCCTCAAACCCAGCCTGTTTGGGTCCCACTAACACCACAGAGAGCAAGCACAGCTCACAACAGGCAGAGAATCAGGGCGGATGACTACACTGAAAGGAAAAGTGACTCAGACCCAACAGCAGGGCATAAGCAACATACATAGAATATTCTCCTAAAGTGCCAAGTTCTGGTGAACAGGGGACACTGCATTGCAGGGCACTCCAGGGCCTCTTTTTCATTAGGCCATCTCTTTCAAGTGCAGGAGACATAGTTGACTTTCTTAACACACAGAAACAGACACAGAGAGGCAGACAAAATGAGAAGACAGCGAAATTTATCCCAAATGAAAAAAACAGCCAGAGATCTAAGCAAGAGATATAAGTAATATGCCTGATAGAGAATTTAAATCATTGATCATAAGGATACTCACTGAACTTGAAAAAAGAGTGGAAGACATCAATGAGACCCTAAGGCAGAGATAAGGAACAACATAGCAGTCATAAAGGGCTCAGGAAATGAGATGAAAAACATGTTTGACAGAATGAACAGCAGGCTGGAAGAAGCAGAGGAACAAATTAATGACCTAGAAGACAAAGTAATGGAAAGTAATCAAGCTGAACAAAAGAGAGAATGAAGAATTATACAAAACAAGAATAGACTTAGGGAACACAGTGACTCCATCAAACATAATAACATTCATATTACAGGAGTCCCAGAAGAAGAAGAAGAGAGAAAAGGGGGCAGAGAATTTATTTGGAGAAATAATAGCTGAAAACTTCTTGACTCTGGAGAAGGAACAGATATCCAGATTCAGGAGACACAGAGAACCCCATCAAAAATCAACAAAAGCAGATCCATACCAGATATATTGTAATTAAATTGGCAAAATATAGTAATAAAGAAAAAATTTTAAAAGCAGTAAGATGAAAGAAGACAGTAACATACAATGGAAAAGCCATACGGCTAGTAGGGGATTTTCAGCAGAAACATGGCAAACCAGAAGGAAATAGCATGATATATTTGAAGTGCTAAATGGGAAAAATCTGCAGCCAAGAACACTCTATCCAGGAAGGGTATCATTCAGAATAGAAAGAGAGATAAAGAGTTTCCCAGAAAATAAAAACTAAAGTTCATGACCACTAAACCAGACCTGCAAAAATATTAAGAGGACTCTTTGAGTGGAAAGGATAGACCAAAAGTGACAGTATAAAGGTAGGAAACACAAAAGCAGTAAAAATGAATATTTATGCATGAAGCATGAGAGACTATGGACTCCAAGAAACAAACCGAGGGTTTCAGAGGGGAGGGGGTGGAGGGATGGGTTAGCCCGGTGATGGGTATTAAGGAGGGCACATATTGCATGGAGCACTGGGTGTTATATGAAAACAATGGATCATGGATCACTACATCAAAAACTAATGATGTGCTGTATGGTGACTAACATAACATAATAAAATTAAATTAAATTTAAAAAAATAAATCAAGGAATTCGTAAGACAAAAGGTTGTAAAATATGACAACATTTACCTAAAATGTGGGGAACAGGTGAGTAAAGAAAATGTAGGGAATAGAGGAATAAAGAATAGGTTCATATGTAAAAGACCATCAAATTAATACAATTAATCAAGTTTATATACAGAAGAGGTTATATATAAACCTAATGGTAACTGTAGATCAAAAACCACTAATAAATATGCAAAGAATAAAGAGAAAGAAATCCAAATATATCATTAAAGAAAATCAGCAAACCATGAAGGAGAGAAAGACAAGAAAGGATCAGAGAAAACCTTTAAAAACAACCACAAAACAAATAATAAAATGACAATAAGTACATATCTATCGATAATTACTTTGAATGTAAATGGACCAGATGCTCCAATCAAAAGCTATAGGGTGACAGAATGGATTAAAAAAACCAAGATCCATCTATATGTTGCCTACAAGAGCATATATTTTACACCATCTAAAGACTCATTTTACACCACCTAAAGACACCTGCAGATTGAAAGTGAGGGTAGTGAAAAACATCTATTATGCAAATGAATGTCAAAAGAAAGCTGGAGTAGCAATACTTATATTGTACAAAATAAACTTTAAAACAAAGACTGTAATGAGAGACAAAGAAGGACACTATGTAATAATAAAGGGGAAATTCCAACAAGAATATATAACAATTGTAAAAATTTATGAACCCAACACAGGACCACCACAATACATAAAACAGTCAATAACAAACATAAAGGAACTAATTAATAATAATATAATAATAATAGTAGAGGACACCCCACTTACATCAATGCACAGGTCATCTAAACAGAAAATCAACAAAGAAACAATACTTTGGATGACACACAGTAATGGATGAATTTAACAAATATATTCAGAACATTGAAACCTAAAACAGCAAAATACACATCTTTTTCAAGTGCACATGGATCATTCTCCAGAAAAGATCATATATTAGTCCACAAAATATTCTCAACAAATTCAAGAAGATCGAAGTCATACCATGCATCTTTTCTGACCACGATGCTATGAGACTAGAAGTCAACTGTAAGAAAATATCTGGAAACACCTCAAATACATGGAGGTTAAATAACATGCTACTAAACAATGAATGAGTCAACAAGGAAATAAAAGAAGAAATTAAAAAGTCTGTGGAAAAAATGAAAATGAAAACACAATGGTCCAAAACTTTTGGGATACAGCAAAAAGAGTTCTAAGAGGAAAGTTTATAGCAATACAGGCCTACCTCAAGAAGCAAGAAAAATCTCAAATAAATAACCAAACCTTATACCAAAAGGAACTAGAAAAAGAACAACAACAACAAAAACCCCTAAAACCAACAGAAGGAAGGAAGTAATAACGATTAAAGCAGAAATAAATTATATTAAGGATACAAACATAATGATTTAAAGGGGCACATGCACCCGAAAATTCACAGCAATGTCCACAATAGCCAAAATATGGAAAGAGCCCAGATGTCCATCAACAGATGAATGGGTAAAGATGTAGTATATACATATACAGTGGAATATTACTCAGCCACCAAAAAGAATGAAATCTTGCCATTTGCAACAATGTGGATGGAACTAGAGGGTATTATTCTAAGTGAAATAAGTCAGTCAGAGAAAGATAATTATCATATCTCATTCATATGTGGAATTTAAGAAAAAAAAAACCAGACGAACATAGGGGAAGGGAAAGAAAAACAAAATAACATGAAATCAGAGAGGAAGACAAACCATAAGAGACTTTTAACTCTAGGAAACAAACTGAGGGTTGCTGGAGGGAAGGTGCGGGGGATGGTGTAACTGGGTGATGGGCATTAAAGAGGGCACTTGATTTAATGAGTACAGGGTGTTATATGCAACTGATGAATCACTGAACTCTACTTATGACACTAATAATACACTATATTTTAATTAATTGATTTTAATTAATTTGATTTCTATATCATAGAAACTGGGGAAAAAAAAAAAAAAACAACCCCACAACAGAACAGATCAATGAAACCAGGGGCTGGTTCTGTGAAAAAACTAATAAAACTGATAAACATCTAATTAGACTTATCAAGAAAAAAGAGAAAGGACTCAAATAAATAAAATCACAAATGACAGAGAATAACCAATACCACAGAAATACAAATAATTATGAGAATATTATGAAAAACTATTTGCCAACAAATTGGACAATGTAGAAAAAATGGATAAATTCCTAGAAACATATAAGCTATCAAAATTGAAAAAGGAAGAAACAAGAAATGTGAACAAAACAATAACCAGTAAAGAAATTGAATCAGTAATCAAAAAATTCCCAACAAACAAAAGTCCAGGACCAGATGGCTCCACAGGTGAATACCACCAAACATTAAAAGAAGACTTAATACTTATTCTTCTCAAATATTCCAAATAATAGCAGAGGAAGGAAAACTTCCAAAATCATTCTATGAGGCCAATATTATTAACCTGATACCAAAACTAGATAAAGATACCACCACTAAAAAAGAGAACTACAGGTCAATATCCCTGATGGACACAGATGCAAAACTCTTCAACAAATACTAGCAAACTGAATTAAACAATACATTAAAAAAAGTATTCAAATGAGGTTTATTCCTGGGTTGCAAGGGTGATTCAGTATTTGCAAATCAATGTGATACATTACATCAATAAGAGAAACGATAAGAATCATATAATCATTTCAATAGATGCAGAAAAAGTACTTGCCATAGTACAACATCCATTCGTGATAAAAACGCTCAACAAAGTAGGTTTAGCGGGAACATACTTCAACATAACAAAGACAATATATTTAAAAACCTCACATCTAACGTCATCATTAATGGGGAACAGTTAAGAGCTTTTCCCCTAAGTTCAGGAACAAGACCAGGACGTCCACTCTCAGCCCTTTTACTCAACATAGTACTAGCCACAGCAATCAGATAACAAAAAGGAAGAAAAGGCAACCAAATTGGCAAGGAAGAAGTAAAATTTTCACTATTCGCAGATGATATGATACTCTATATAGAAAACCTGAACGATGCCACCAAAACACTACTAGAACTGATCAATGAATCCAGTAAGGTTGCAGGATACAAAATCAAATGTACAGAAATTTGTTGGATTTCTATACATTAATAATGAAGTAGCACAAAGAGAAATTAAGAAAACAATCCAATTTGCAATTGCACCAAAACCATAAGATACCTAGAAATAAACCTGACCAAGGAGGTAAAAAACCTATACTCTGAAAACTATAAAACACTGATGAAAGAAATTGAAGATGACACAAAGAAATGGAAAGATCTTCCATGCTCATGGATTCAAATAACAAATATTTTTAAAATGTCTATACTACCTAAAGCGATATACACACTTAATGCAACCCCTATTAAATACCAACAGCATTTTTTCACAGAACTAGAATGAACAATCCCATAATTTGTATGGAACCACAAAGGACCCTGAATAGTCAAAGTAATTCTGATAAAGAAAAAGCTGGGGTCATCATGATTCTGGACTTCAATCTATATTACAAAGCTATAGTCATTAAGACAGTATGGTACTGACACAAAAACTGACACACAGATCAATGGAACAGAATAGAAAACCCCAGAAATAGATCCACAAGTATATGGTCAATTTATCTTCAACAAAGCAGGGAAGAATATCCAATGGGAAAAAGACAGTCTCCTCAACAAATGGTGTTGGGAAAACTGGACAGCAACATGTAAAAGAAAGAAAATGGATTAAAGACCTAAATGTGAGACCTGAAACCATAAAACTCCTAAAATAAAACATAGCAGTAATCTCCTGGACATCAGCCTTAGCAACGTATGTCTCCTCAGGCAAGGAAAATGAAAGCAAAAATAAACTGTTGGAACTGAACTAGGCTAACATCGTCTCAGACAAATCTTCCATGATCACTGCTCTGTGACCTGAAGCCTTCTTGAGCACAACCTCATACACATTCCTTCCTTTTGTCTAACCACACATATAATAACCCTTAGGTACAATCTTGGGGCATAAGATAGACCACAGTCAAATGCTGTTCTTGTGGCTTTATGAAAGGAGGTCACTGCCCTTCATGGGAGGAGAAGGAGGAAACAACTAAGTCACAGATGACTTCTTACCAAGCCTGGATACCTCACTGCCAAGAGACCAGGGGTGGAGACAAGATTTAGCCAACATTTTCTTTAGTATTCCTTTGCATCCTGAATCATAAGACCAATTCATTTTCGCATGGAATGGTCAAGAGTGGCCATTCCAGGTATTGCCACAAGCTTATTTGCATAGCTCCACTATCTGCCATGATATGATTGCCCATGGTTTGTCTTTATAACCACCCACCACCCATAGTTAAAAGGTTCCATTATATTGATGATGTGATTCTAAATTCTGAAGACTTGTCTCTGTTATGGTCTTATTTGAATGGTCTCTGCTCTCATTTGAAAAAGTGAGGATGGGCCATTGATCCAAAGAAAGTACAAGGCCAGGGCGCCTGGGTGGCTCAGTCATTAAGTGTCTGCCTTCGGCTCGGGTCATGATCCTGGGGTCCTGGGATCGAGCCCCGCATCGGGCTCCCTGCCCCGTGGGAAGTCTGCTTCTCTCTCTCCCACTCCCCCTGCTTGTGTTCCCTCTCTCGCTGTCTCTCTCTCTCTGTCAAAAAATAAATAAAATCTTTAAAAAAAAAAGAAAGAAAGAAAGAACAAGGCCGTGGGCCATCAGTAAAGGTTTTAAGGGTTACTTGGTCAGGTAAGACACATCTTATATCAGGCTCTGTAAATGACTAGATCCAACAATTTCCCATCCCTAACACAGTGAAGCAACTGTAAGTTTCAGGTGTACTGGAGGGCCTTTATCCGGCATCTAGCATAATGCCTGAACCCTTTCTACCATATGGTAAAAAAGGGAACACATTGGCATTGGGTAGAAGAACATCAAACTGCCTTTGATCAAGCTCAGATATCAGTTGTTCAAGCACAGGCCTTAGGAACGCCTTCATCTGGTATCCCCATGACCCTAGATGATACCTAAGTGGCCTGAGATGTGACACCAGATGGGGTGAGTTGGGCATTATGGCAGGAACAGCATGGAAAGATTGCCCCATTAGGCTTTTGGTCACAACTCTGGAAGGGAGTAGAGATACAATATTTTCCTACTGAACAACAAGTTTTGGGGGTCTATAAGGCCCTTCAATAAATGGAGCCCTTAATGGCCACTCTTTTGCTAACTGTCCAGACTGGGTTGCCTATAAAAGTGTGGACAGATGATATATTCACAAGACTAGCATCTGTCACAACACAGGCCCCTACATTGTAAGAAAGGCATGCTTACTTAGAACCAGGGAGTATTCTCTCCATTAGCCCATTGGGAGCTGAATTGCATGCTAACCTGGCGCAAGTAAAATATGAAATCTTTAATTTTCCCCCAGAACTTCCTATGGAAACTTCTTCACAAGTAAACAAAGACACATACCTTTTCCTGAAGATTCTCCAGTACAGGGAATCCTAATCACTGGACTGTGGTAACAATCCAACCTCAGATTATCTGGTTTGAAACTGGAGATCATAAAAGCAGCCAATGGGCTGAATTGAGGGCTTCCTGGATGGCATGCGTGCATAAACCTTGGCCCCTTAACTTCTGCACAGTTGGGCTGTCTATAAGGGTTTGACAACCTGGATGGCCCAAAGGTCTTGGGACAACTGCTAAGTTTTACAGAAACCATTATGGAAAGCAGAATTATGGAAAGGTATATGGGAAAGGACCCTGCTGCCTCCCTTACTGTTCTTCATGTCTCAGCACGTAGGCCTGTTTTACCTCCTGGGAATACTGAGGCAGACAGTAAAGATCAGGTACCTTAGCCCTGTACAAAGTTCAGAATTGGCTGCAGGGGTTCATAAGCACATGGGCATCACAGTGCTAATGTGGTTGGAACACAGCAAAGAGATCTGCATGCCCTTCCTTACCCTGACATCCTAGCAGTCACAGGCAAGTGCCTGATCTTCTCCCTTCTGAGACTTAGGAAGGTTTCATACAATACACAATGCAATCACTGTGCAACCCAACCAGTTTTAGACTGACAAATTGATTATACAGGCCCTCTACTCATGAGTCAAGAGAAAAAATACACCTAACTTGTGTGGATACAACCATTGGGCTCATGCAAGACTTCTCCTGTAAAAGGGCCGATCAAAATGCTACCATCAATGGCCTAGAACAACTTTGTGTCATATACAAATATCCCTGAAGGATAGTGATAGGGGAACACATTTCACCAGGCCTGGGCTTGTGAGTGGGACATACACTGGCAATTTCATTTATCTTATAATCCATAAGCAGTCAGGCTAATTGAAAGGAAGAATGGCATTCTTAAAGCTCAATTCAGAGCCCTCCTACACACCACAGTTGTACAGATGGATGAAAGTCTTGCCAGAAGCCATACCCTTGTTAAATTTAATTGGAACAGGCTATGGCACCACCCTCTATGCATGATTAGATACCAAAACCAGTGCACCTATGACTATTGCCAAAAAACAAGGCCTGCAGCACTGGTTCCTGAGCCCATAGCAGGCCAGAGACAGGTGTGGTTCTGCACTTCTTAGCCCATCCTCCCATGGGAGGAAACATTTGGATGGGGCTTGGAATGGCAACCTCCCCCAGGATGGATAGACTATTTCTTTCCAGAGTGTAAGAAATGTACTAGACAGCTAAAGTGGTCTCTGTTGATCCTGCTAAAGTCAGGGCCAAAATAGCCAATATATACATATTCTGGACAGGCATCTATACTCTGAGTTGGTTACCTAATATGGTCATTTGCATCACCTTTAATTTTATATATATAGGGTAATTCTTTGCCCCCTGGGCCACATGTCTGGTATGTCCCTCCCTCTCATGAGCTTCAGCCTACGTCTGTCCTCATGACAAAGAGAGAAGCCACTAGCATCATCTTAATAGATGGAGGGGATCTCCCCAGACAAGTACCTACTAAGCATTTATTCTTTCATCCTTAGCCTGTTTCTCTTCTCTTTTTCAAGTGAAGAAAAATTTCTGTGCAATGGGCACAGACCTACATGGATGGTTTACAATGAGATTCATGCTAGATATTGTCATCTGCTCCCTTTATTCAAGTTACCTTTTTCCATGTGATGATGGTGGGTGTCACTCCTCCAGGGAAATGATCCCAGGCCCACTTTAAGCCAGTGGTTATCAAGCTGGTTTAGAACCTGGGAATACAATGCCAAAAAATATTCCTCATTCTCTGTTGTGTAAGCAGTATGGATCTCCTTTCCCATTACTGTCTGTACTACTGCTGTGGTTTACGCCTTCAACTTGAACACCATCTGGCAAAACCCTGCCCCAAAGAGCCCCTTTCTGATGACTCAGGGGATATCATGAAAGAGGTGGGTGCATGAAATTGTAAGAGCCAGAACTGAGGAGTGTGGTGTGTGCACCAGACTAATGCCATTTTGGACAAATCTGCCATGATGATCACTCTGTCACCTGAAGTCTTCTTAAGCATACTCCCTTCCTCCCTATTCTTTCTTTTCATCCCACCATACATGTAATAACCCTTAAGTATACCCTTGTGTCATAACATCCTTGATCTACTTGGAGATATAACTGCATTTCCTCCCAGGTGGTCTACCAGCACATACCTACTGGCCTCCAGGGCTATAAAAGTAGGTCTTATGGGAGGTAGGATTGCAGAGATCTACTTGTCTTGCAGCCACTTGAGACATGCTTTTTCTGTGCATAAGTCTCTAATAAGCCATTTCTCACCCAGCTGGGCTTGTCAGCCTTTCTCTTTGGTCTTACTGCCCCTTTGGCCTTTCAAGGTAGTCTCACAGATAATTTCATGGAACAGGACTACACCAAAATAAAACTCTTTTGCACAGCAAAGAAAGCTATCAACTAAACAAAAACGCCACCCAATAAACTGGAGAATACATTTGCAAATGATATATTTGATAAGGAGTTAATATCCAAAATACGTAAAGAATTTATATAACTCAACACATAACAAAAAAAATCCAATTTAAAAATGAGCAGAGAACCTGAACAGACATGTCTCTGAAGCAGACAATACAGATGGCCAAGAGAAGTATGAAAAGATGCCTAACATTACTAATCATCAGGGAAATACAGAGCAAAATCACAACGAGATATCACCTTACACTTGTCCAAATGGCTAGTACCAAAAAGAAAGAATAACAAGTTCTGGCAAGGATGTGGAACAAAGGGAACCCTTACGCACTGTTGGTGAGAATGTACGTTGGTGCAGCCACTGTGGAAAATAGTATAGAGTTTCCTCAAAAAAATAAAAATAGAAATAGAAATATGATCCAGTAACTCCACTACTGGGTATTTACCCAAAGAAAATAAAAACACTAATTTGAAAAGATATATGTACCCTTATGGTTATTACAGCATTATTTATAACAGCCAAGATATGAAAGCAACCCATGTCCATTGATAACTAAATAGATAAAGATGTGGTACACACACACACACACAATGGAATATTACTCAGCCATAAAAAGAATGATATCTTGCCATTTGTGACAACATAGATGGACCTAGAGGGTATTATGCTAAGTGAAATAAATCAGACAAAGAAAGACAAATACCATATGATTTCACTTACATGTGGAACCAAAAAAAAAAAAAAAAAAACCAAATGAACAAAGAGCGACAACAACAAAACCCGCAGACTCTTAAATATAAAAACTGGTAATCACCAGAAAGGAGACGGGTGGCAGGATGGGCAAAATAAAGAGGATCAAGAGGTAAGACTTGCAGTTACAAAATAAATTCATCACGAAGATGAAAAGTACAGCATAGGAAATATTGTCAATAATATGTGATAACATGGTATGGTGACTACTTATTGTGGGGAACAGTGAATAATGCATAGAACAGTTGAATCAATATGTTGTATACCTAAAACTAACATATTATTGTATGTAAATTATACTTCCAATAAAAAAATGTATTACTTTCAAGCTCATTTCCCCAAAATACAGGTCTTCCTTGACTTACAATGGGGTTACTACTGATAAACCTAAGTTGAAAATATTTTAAGTCAAAATGCATTTAATACATCTAACATACCAAATATGGTAACCCAGCTTAATTGTGCTCAGAACACTTACATTAGCCCACAGTTGGGCAAAACCATCTAACACAAACCCTATTTTATAATAGTGTTAAATATCTCATGTACTTTACGGAATACTATACTAAAAGTGAAAAACAGAATGTTTTATGAGTACAGAATGGTTATAAGCATATTAACTGTTTACCCTTGTGATTACGGGGCTGATTGGGAGCTGTGGCTTGCTGCTGATGCCTAGGATCACAAGAGAGTATTATAGTGCATTTAGCTAGCCTGGGAAAGATCAAAATTCAAATTCCAAGTATGGTTCTTACTGAGTGTATCTTGCTTTCATACCATAGTAAAGTCAAAAAATCTTAAGTCAAATCATCGTTAAGTTAGGGGCTATCTGTAGTTGTTAATACTTTAAGTATTTTTTCGAATTTTTTTACACATTTTTAAACAAAACTGGAATCATTTTATACACATATACACACATATGTAAAAATTGTACTGTGCTCTTAAAATATCTTAATTATTATACCATGGACATTTAAAAATGTCAAAGTATTAATTTAAAAAATTAATATCAACTGGAATTACAGAACTCAAAACAAAATAAAATTACATGCACATTAAGAAGCCTCACTCCATCTTGATCTACCCACCCAACCACCACCATTTGCACCACCAAAGATTCCACCCAAGTTCCATCTTTACCCTCATCATCACTGTTACTGTTACCATCACCACCACCACCCTCTCTACGCTATAGAGTAACCACTTCATTAAGTGTTCTTTTACTTTGGGGCATGTGGGATGTTTCCAATATTTTTACCACCATAAATAATATTTACAACAATTTTTTTAACAGTATTGCCATGACTTGGCAGAGTTTCATGACATTCTATTCACTATATTCTATTTTGCAGCCAAACACCAAAGAATATATATACATATATATTTTAAGACTTTATTTATTTATTTGACAGAAAGAGACACAGCGAGAGAGGGAACACAAGCAAGGGGAGTGGGAGAGGGAGAGGCTTCCCGTGGAGCAGGGAGCCAATGTGGGGCTAGATCCCAGGATCCTGGGATCATGACCTGAGCCGAAGGCAGACGCTTAACAACTGAGCCACCCAGGCGCCCCCAAAGAAGAAATATATTATTCATTAATTTATACTTTCGTGTTTTACCAAAATCGTGAAGCTAAAGTGTTCCTTAGAATTAGTCTAGTTTAGTTCAATCCCCTCACTTTATAGAAGTAGGAAAGTAAAACAGTGTGTGACGTGTCCAAGGTTACAAGCTAGTTAGCTGGGGGACAGGGATGGAAAACAGGACAGTCTGGCTTCACTATCTGCTTCACCATTGCTCCCCAACCCCCGGGACTGATTCTCTGGCTGGTCTGACTGACTGGGGTAGTCGCCCCCCGCTCTCCCGTCAGTAGTCCATTATGTTGCTCTTGAATCTACATGCTTGGTTGATGTAGACAACCTTCCCAGAAAGAAAGAAGTCTTAAAGAGAAAAGTGCCTGCATTTCTCTGCTAGAATATCCTGGCTGAACCATGTTCAGGTTAAACATCAGGTACATAAGTAAGAAACAAAGTGAAAACTAAGAAACTAAGAAGGGGGATGTTTCCAAAGCTTCAGCATTTCTTCTAAATCACGCAGCAGAATCCAGCCAGCTGCCAAGGCAAGAGACAATCTGTGAAACTAGATTCCACCCAAGTTCCTTGGACACCCTCCCTTTCCTTGTTCTTTTCTCTTAAGGCAATATGGAAAATTCCCTGGGACTGAGAAGCCTTTATCAGCAATATATGTCTGAGAATTCATTTCAAGATAGTATACAGATAGTGCACATGTATGTAAAATGATTTTCATTGCAGCCTTAGTTATAATGAAAATTTGAAAATAAACTAAATTATATTTCCTCAGTATATATCTTATTTGCCTCTACAGGTTCTCTCAGCCTTACCTATGTTTTATTTTTTTTAAGATTTATTTATTTATTTATTTATTTATTTGAGAGAAGGAGAATGAGAGAGAGAGAGAGTACATGAGAGGGGGGAGGGTCAGAGGGAGAAGCAGGCTCCCCGGGACTCGATCCAGGGACTCCAGGATCATGACCTGAGCCAAAGGCAGTTGCCCAACCAACTGAGCCACCCAGGCGCCCAGCCTTACCTATGTTTTAGATACTGGTTCCCTTTGCTTTCTTTACTTTACTTTAGCTATTGCTATGCTGACCCATCCTGCATAGACCCATAAAAGTCCACCTGCGGGGTCCAATCGGCCACACTCATAGTCTCTGGCTCTTTCTGACACTTCAAATGGAGAACTGCACTGCAGAACGGATCTGGCTTGGCAAATGGCTGCCAAAGATGCTGAGTGACGAGAGAGGGTATGAGGGAGTAAACTTCCTTGTGAGGAAAATTTTGATCAATGGAAAAGAGGAGAAGAAAGGGAGCTGGCAGACAAATTTCTTCTCCCTTCCTCCCTCCGAGGATGTTCTGAGGCATGACTTCATATAGTCTTTCTGGGTATATGCTGCATCACAGGACAAGTATACCTGTGAAGGAACAGGTTTTACCTCTTATAGTCTCATCATGAAACAAAAGATATCATGTGGCATGGTGTCCGTTCTTTCACTATTTCATGCATTCTTTCCTTCTCTCTTGCTGCCTTGGGATTGCACCTCCCAAATAAAACATAAACATCTATTGCTTGTCTTGGGTTCCGTTTCATAGGGAACCTAGGCTAAGGCAAATTGGCCTTAAAAATTGGTCTTAAGAACCATGAGAGATGATGGACTCTGAAAAACAAACTGAGGGTTCTAGAGGGGAGGGGGGTAGGGGGATGGGTTAGCCTGGTGATGGGTATTGAGGAGGGCACGTTCTGCATGGAGCACTGGGTGTTATGAACAAACAATGAATCATGGAACACTGCACCAAAAACTAATGATGTAATATATGGTGATTAACATAACAATAAAAAAATTTAAAAAAAAATTGGTCTTAAAAATGAAGTCGTTGGGTGCCTGGTGGCTCAGCTGGTTAAGTATCTGCCTTTGGCTCAGGTCATGATCCCGAAGTCCTGGGACAGAGTCCCACGCAGGGCTCCCTGCTCTGCGGGAAGCCTGCTTCTCCCTCTCCCTCTGCCCCTTCCCCCCTCTGCTCATGCTCTCTCTTTCTCAAATAAATAAAATCTTTCTTAAAAAATTGAAGTCATCAACAGTAGCAACTCAAAATGATGATGTATACCTATATTTTCTTTTTTTAATTTTTTAAATTTTATTATGTTGTGTTAGTCACAATACATCATTAGTTTTTGATGTAGTGATCCACGATTCATTGTTTTCATATAACACCCAGTGCTCCATGCAGTACGTGTCCTCCTTAATACCCATCACCAGGCTAACTACTCCCCTCTTCCCTGTCCCCCCTAAAACCCTGTTTGTTTCTTAGAGTCCATAGTCTCTCATGGTTCGTCTCTCCCTCCAATTCCCTCCCCTTCATTTTTCCCTTCCTTCTCCTAATGTCCTCCATGCTGTTCCTTATGTTCCACAAATAAGTGGAACCATATGATAATTGACTTTCTCTGCTTGACTTATTTCACTTAGCATAATCTCCTCTAGTCCCATCCATGTTGATGTAAAAGTTGGGTATTCATCCTTTCTGATGGCTGAGTAATATTCCATTGTATATATGGACCACATCTGCTTTATCCATTCATCTGTCGAAGGGCATCTCGGGTCTTTCCACAGTTTGGCTATTGTGGACATTGCTGCTATGAACATTGGGGTGCAAATGGCCCTTCTTTTCACTACATCTGTGTCTTTGGGGGTAAATACCCAGGAGTGCAATTGCTGGGTCATAGGGTAGCTCTATTTTTAATTTTTTGAGGAACCTCCACACTGTTTTCCAAAGTGGCTGTACTTGCAACTTGCATTCCTACCAACAGTGTAAGAAGGTTCCCCTTTCTCTACAACCTCTCCAACATTTGTTGTTTCTTTCCCCGTCCATTTTTGCCATTCTAACTGGTGTAAGGTGGTATCTCAATGTGGTTTGGTTTTTTTTTTTAATATTTTATTTATTTATTTGAGAGAGAGAGAGAATGAGAGATAGAAAGCACGAGAGGGAAGAGGGTCAGAGGGAGAAGCAGACTCCCCGCTGAGCAGGAAGCCCGATGCGGGACTCGATCCCGGGACTCCAGGATCATGACCTGAGCCGAAGGCAGTCGCTTAACCAACTGAGCCACCCAGGCGCCCCTCAATGTGGTTTTGATTTGAATTTCCCTGATGGCTAATGATGATGAACATTTTTTCATGTATACCTATATTTTCTAATTTGGAAAGAGCTCTGAGTCATATTTTTGGAGGGAAGTTAACCCTGGTTGTTTCTAGATAGTAAGATTTTGGACATTTCTTTTTCTTTTTTTTAACCATCATGGATTATTACTACAGTTGTTTTAAAGATTTTATTTATTTATTTACTTGAGAGAGAGAGCACATACAAGCAGGGGGAGGAACAGAGAGAGACAAGCAGACTCCAGGCTGAGTGCAGAGCCCCACACAGGGCTCAATCCCATAACCTGAGATCATGACCTGAGCTGAAACCAAGAGTCTGACACCCAACCAACTGAGCCACCCAGGTGCCCCTATTGTTACAGTTTTTACAAAAAGTATGCATTAAACTTATAAACAATAATTTCTGAGAGTGCAATTTTTACACTAAAGTGTTGACAAAATTTTCAACACTATAATTTGTTCTAATGAATAAGTTTTAAGTATAAATATCTTATCAATGCCACATCTACATGGAAGTAATTTTTACACATGCAAATAGATACATAATATACAAAGTAACTAAATCATTTTTGAATGGAATTTTTATCTAATCAATTTTTCTTAAATTAGGTTGTCTACTGATAAATCACTTTACTCAGTGACCAGTTTCAGAAATGCCATTTAATAATTGTCTATTTACAAAGAACAACAGTCCTTTTATGACACTCAAAGATTTTTGGCTTGTAGCCTTGTAGACAGAGTTCACTGTACTATTTTTAACTATCCACATAAATTGGTCATAAAAGGATGGTATTTGGGGTTAGTTCAGTCAGTTCCCTGCAGAATTCAATAATAAACCTGTAGCTAAACTTAGAAATGCTATTTTATCATTTACATGTGAAGGGGGCCTTTATTCCCATTTATGGTATATCGGCCGATTTAAATAAGCAACTTATATTTGAGTAAAGCTTTTCATCCAAGTGTGCAACCTAAACGGAAAAACTTAAAGCCAAATAAAAACATACTATAAAATAAAGATGCTGCCAAAATTTAGATCCAAATAAATTATGAAATAGGATTCTAAATTCAGATATGATGCCAGTGTACAGAGATAGTATGACAAAGGTTAGTTACAGAAAGAACTATAATCAACTGAAGAAAATAGTCATTATTTTAAGCCTATATGAATTAAATTACCAGTACTCCCTCATTCTCCTTCTAACTGGATGGATTCTGTAGTTTCTTGTACATTTTTCTTGCAGTATCTAAAGTTCTCTGATGACCAAAGCATGTAACACATGTGGTCTGTTCTGTCTTGTCCTCCAGGCTCCACCTGTGGTCCAATAGTGACAATACTAAGAAAATTCCCTCCATCCTTCATGGCTCTCCCCAGTCCTTCCTCACTTCTCATGCTAGGAGTCGAACTTACATTAACTATATGATATGCTCTTCCTCCTGTCATTACTAATATCAGTTTAGTCACTTCTAAGGATATTTTGCTCTCCTTCCAAGAGAAAAAAAAAATTTCCAAAAGCATTTCAACACTTCTGTAATACCCCAGGCAAAAACATGTTCCCATTTTGCTTGTATGCACCTGGAGCCACTAGACAGCTCTCCCCTATTTTTCTTCCCACTCTACCATCTTCATCATTTTATATGATGCTCTGTCACACATCCACCTATTCATTTAATAAGGATTTTTCAGTGTACACTGGACTCCATCCCTGTGCTCAGTTCTGGAAATTTCAGTCCTCCTGGAGTTCCCTTTCTAATGAGGGAGTAGACATAGATCAAATTATCACCGAATGCATAATTATAAACTCTTGTAAGTGTTGTGAAGAAACTTTCCAAAAAGCTAATAGAGTATATTATGAAGATAACAATCTATTTTGGCAGGACTGAAGGCATGTTCCAGGGAAGGCTTTCTGAAGCAAGTAACATTCCACTTGCTTTCCGAAGCAAGTAACATTCCACTTGCTTTCCGAAGCAAGTAACATTCCACTTGCTTCCCTAAGCAAGCAACATTCGTGCTGATATCCAAAGGAGTATTCTAGGCAAAAAGGAGTGTGCCAGGCAGAAGAAAGAGGTGTGACAATTCATGATATGTTCAGTGAATGAAAGAATTTTGGTATACTGGAGTTACATAAATTTGGAAGGTTAGAGGGTGCTTAAATTCTACAAAATTCTGGCCAGGATGTGTAGGCACAAAGCCATTCACCACCCTCCCCACTTTCTCTAGTATCTCATTTCTGGAGCTGTCCCTTGTAACATGTTCCAGTGTTCTCCCTTCCAAGAGTCACCTAGGAGGCTTTACAGAAGCAGAACCTCCAAGGTCCCAGCCAGACAACATGGTGACCATAAAATGAACTTACTTCTGGTATAGTACGTTGTATGCAACTTTATAGATTATGAAGTGTAATCAGTGAGGATCGTAGCGGCAAAGGATGGTACAGTACACCAAGCTGGCAAGAATCAAGAGCTACTTTCATGTGTGGTCCAGGAGAGAGATGGGAAAAGAGCAGTTTCTAGAATCTGAATAGATAAACTGTATGGAGAGGGCACCTGACAAAAGATATTACCGTTGATAAAGGTATCCTGTATCCTGGGGGAAGAAGGTATCCAACCTCTCTCTTCTCCCACCCTCCAATCTCTTGCCACTGTTGAAACCCCACCAAAGCCACACACATGGGTCATCGTCCCAAAACACAGAACAGAATGGAGAATGGAGGATAGGCAAACGAGGTGACCTAGTCGGGGTGGGTAAAGCATAGTGCCCCATTTTAAATCTTAGGTGAGCCACTTAGAAAGTGTGTGATCTCAGGAATACTAACCCATCTCCAGGTGCCTCAATTTCCTCATCTTTAAAATGGAAATGATGACAATTACACATTGGTTTGCTTCAAGGGTTCATAAAGTGTTCATCCTAGTGCCTGACATGTGATCAGTGCCTCTAAGTGTTCTTAATATTCTCCTTTATAGAAGAAACTCAAGTTCAGACAAGCTAAGTGACTTACTCAAGCTCCCATTGTCAGAAGGGAAGCAGTCCAAGCCAGAATCCAGGCCTCTTCTCTGCCTTAACCTCTCTTTCACTCTCTTCTCCAGAACTGATAACATAGCTACCAAACTGACTAAAATTTAACTCAGGAAGCATATTCTGAATCTTGTCTCTGTCCATTTTTGTAATATTCACATCTCCCCCCCATACTTTATTGAGATACAATTGACATATAACATTGTGTAACTTGAAGGCACAAAATGTATCGATTTGATGCCCTTATTTATTGCAATGTGATTACCACTGTAGTTTTAAGTAACATCTCTATCACATCACATAATTACCATTTCTTTTTTATGGTAAGAGCATTTAAGATCTACTCTCTTACCAACTTCCAAGCACGCTTCTTAAAAATTTATTAACAGAAGACAGGGAAATATTTCTCATATTCTCTATAACTTAATGTAAATAGGAACCTGCACCTTCCAGACAGCTTATAATTGTAGATCCTATCACAGTAAACATGAGGTTGGCAATAACAGGGCCTTTTTGGACTTCTCATTGGAAACTCCTAGATGTGTAATCAATTTAGGAGCCTCCGTGGTGTTCTCATTTACTCAGAGAAGAACTGAGGTAATTATGCATCATATTTCACTAATTGAAAAGCCTCAAAAGAATTAAAACTTCAAATAATTGGAGTGGGTGGAAACAACCATCCTCCCAGTCTTAAGAAAAATTCTCCAAGAAGCTCCTGATCTGAGACAAGTATCCACAAAACATCCACTGGGAAGCCCCCTGTGTGGCGTGCCCTGGGAACCCACGGACTATGCACTCCTCAGTTCTACCACAAGGCCAGGGTACTTATGCATGGGATATAAGAGGTGACAACAAAAATTATATGTCAACAAATTAAGCAAACTAGAATAAATGGGAAAATTTCTAGAAACACACAATCTCTCAAAAGTGAATCAGGAAGAAATAGAAAATCTAAACAGACCAAGTACTAGTAACAGAATTAAATGGGATTCACAGGTGAATCCTACCAAACTTTTAAAGAAGAATTAATACCTAGTCTCCTTAAGCTATTCCAAAAAAAATCAGAAGAGGAAGTAAAACTTTCAAATTCATTTGAAAAGGCCAGCATTATCCTGATATTAAACCCAAAGACACTACAAAAAAAGAAAACTACAGGCCAATATCTCTGATGAACATAGATGCAAAAGTCTTCAATAAAATATCAGCAAACTGCATTCAACAATACATTAAAAGGATCATTCACCATGATCAAGTGGAATTTATTTCAGGGAAGCAAGGATGGTTTAATATTCACAAATCAATCAACATGATACACCACATTAACAAAACAAAAAATAAAATCACCTTAATAGATGCAAAAAAAAGCATTTGACAAAATTCAACATTTTTTCATAAAAATTCAATGAAGAGTATTTAAAGGGAACACACCTCAAAATAAGGATGACATGTGAAAGACCCATAACTAACATCAAACTCCACTGTGAAAAAAATGGGAATTTTTCCTCTAAGATCAGGAACAAGACAAGGATGTTCACTGTCACCGCTTTCTTTCTACATAGTACTGGAAGTTCTACCTACAGCAACCAGACAAGAAAAAGAAACAAGAGGCATCCATATTGGTAAGGAAGAAGCAAAACTCACTATTTGCAGATGACATACTATTTATAGAAAACCCTAAATGTTTTACCAGAAAACCATTAAAAATGATAAATGAATTCAGTAAGTTCACAGGATACAAAATTAATATACAGAAGTCTTTTGCATTTCTTTTTTAAACTTAATTTTATTTTATTTAAATTCAATTAATTAACATATAATGTATTATTAGCTTCAGAGGTAGACTTCAGTGATTCATCAGTTATATAACACCCAGTGCTCATTGCATCACGTGCTCTCCTTAATACCCATGACCCAGTTACCCCATCCCCCCACCCTTCTCCACTCCAGCAACCCTCAGTTTGTCTCCTATGATTAAGAGTCTCTTATGGTTTGTCTCCCTCTCTGATTACGTCTTGTTTTATTTTTCCCTTCATCTATGTTCCTCTGTTTTGTTTCTTAAATTCCACATATGAGTGAAATCATATGATAATTGTCTATGATTGACTTATTTCACTTAACATTATACCCTCTAGTTCTATCCATGTCATTACAAATGGCAAGACTTCATTTTTTTTGATGCTTGAGTAATCTTCCATTTTGTATATATACCACATCTTCTTTATCTGTTCTAAACAGATATCTTTTTTTAATTTAAATTAGCCAACTTATAGTACATCATTAGTTTCAGATGTAGTGCTCAATAACTTATTAGTTTCATGTAACACCCAGGGCTCATCACATCATGTGCCCTCCTTAATGCTCATCACCCTATCCCCAAACCCACCTCACCTCCAGCAACCCTCAGTTGGTTTCCTATAGTTAAGAGTATCTCACTTCTCCAAAGAAGACATACAAATGGCTAACAGACACATGAAAAAATGCTCAACATCATTAGCCATCAGGGAAATACAAATCAAAACCATGATGAGATACTACCTCACACCTGTCAAAATGGCTAAAATTAATAACACTGGTAATAACATGTTGAGGATTCAGAGAAAGGGGAACCCTCTTACACTGTTGGTGGGAATGCAAGCTGGTACAGCCACTTTGGAAAACAGTATGGAGGTTCCTCAAGAAGTTAAAAATAGAGCTACTCTATGACCCAGCAATTGCACTACTGGGTATTTACCCCAAAAATACAGATGTAGGGAAAAGAAGGGATACATGCTCCCCAATGTTCATAGCAGCAATGTCCACAATAGCCAAACTGTGGAAGGAGTCAAGATTTCCTTCAACAGATGAATGGATAAAGAAGATATGGTCCATATATACAATGGGATATTATTCAGCCATCAGAAAGGATGAATACCCACCATGAGCATCGACATGGATGGAACTGGAGGGGATTATGCTAAGTGAAGTAAGTCAAGCAGAGAAAGACAATTATCATATGGTTTCACTCATAGGTGGAACATAAGCAACAGCACGGGGAAGGACCATAGGGAAAGGGAGGGAAATCTGAAGGGGGAGAAATCAGAGGAGGAGATGAACCATGAGAGACTACAGACCCTGGGAAACAAACTAAGGGTTTCAGAGGGAAGGGGGGTAGAGGGGATGGGGTAACAGGGTTATGGATATTAAGAAGGGCATGTGTTGTGATGAGCACTGGGTGTTATACACAACTAATGAATCATTGAACACTACATCAAAAACTAAAAATGTACTATACAGTGGCTAACTGAACATAATAAAAATTTTTTTTATTTAAAAAAAAGAGTCTCTCATGGCTTTTCTCCCTCTCTGATGACTTCCCTTCCCATTCTGTTTTCCCTCCTTCCCCTAAGGTTCTCTGCCCTTTTCTCATGTTCCACATGAGTGAAACCATATGATAATTGTCTTTCTCTGATTGACTTATTTCACTCAGCATTTCTATACACTAATGACAAAGTAGCAGAAAGAGAAATTAAGGCAACAACTCCATTTATAATTGCACTAAAAAGAATAAAATACCTAGGAATAAATTTAACTAAGGAATCTGCACTCTGAAAACTATGAAACACTGATGAAGGAAATGGAAGGTGATGCAAACAAATGGAAATATTTTCCATGCTCATGGATTGGAAGAACCACTATTGTTAAAATGTCTGTACTAAAAGCCCAAATGTCCATTAACTGATAAATGAAGAAGATATAGTATACACACACACACACACACACATACACACACAATGGAATATTACTCTGCCATCAAAAAGCATGAAATCTTACCATTTGCAACAACGTGGATGGAGCCACAGAGTATCACTCTCAGTGAAATACATCAGTCAGAGAAAGACAAATACCATTTGATTTCATTCATATGTGGAATTTAAGAAACAAAACAGATGAACATAGAGGGGAGAAAGAGAGGCAAATCAGGAAACAGACTCTCAGCTATAGAGAACAAACCAATAGGTGATGGGTATTAAGGAGGGTGCTTGTGAGGAACACTAGGTATTGTTTGTATGTGATGAATCATTAAATTCGACACCTGAAACTAATATTACACTGTATGTTAACTAACTGGGATTTAAATAAAAACTTGAAAAAAATAAAATAAAGTGTCCATACTACCCAAGGTCATCTACAGATTCAATGCAGTCCCTATCAAAAACCAATAGCATTTTTCACAGATCTAGAACAAATAATCCTAAAATTTATATGGAGCCAGAAAGATCTCAAATAACCAAAGCAATCTTAAGAAAGGAAAACAGAGTTGGAGACATCACAATCCCAGATTTCAGGATATTCTACAAAGCTATAGTAATCACTGGGTGATGGCCCTTGGTCCCAGTGGCAGCTGTGTTGCAGATCAACTGGGGCATGTTCCCCTTGCCACTACCCCATGGAGGAGGCAGTGCCCAGGGCTGCAGCCCCTGAATCTCTCACCTCTATCTCTATGGCAACGGTAATGAAGGCCAACGAAGGCCCTGGCCCTGCAGCTAAAGAAGTAGTGGCCAGTGCAGCCTGTGTGGGCGTGTATGCGGAGGTGACCAGGGCCAGATCGTGGAGCAGAAGCCACATGGCTGGCCTCCAACTGGGGCTGGAGCTACTCTGCCAGGGTTTAAAACTTTAAATGAGAATAAAGAGTATTATTTACAAGGAAATGAGAGTGAATAAGTCATCTCTAACCACTTCCAACCTTTTTTTCACAAGAGACTGTATTAAACTTACATATTTGAGGATTGCATGATCCTGCTTCCAGCACCAGTGGTTTCTCTGTTTTGTGATCAGTGTGACTCATAAGAACTTCTTTAGTAACAAACGAAATGACCCAGGGGTGTGGAAAATATGACTTTTATATTGGTCTGGGATTGGCTATAAGCTCCAGCATTTTCATTGGCAGGAGTTTTATTTTTTGGGGGGAAAAAAAAAAGAGGGTCTTCTGTGACTTGCCAGAAAAGGCTCCATGAGAACAGGTCAAGGTGGCCATGCATATCTTAAAGAATAGGTGTTATAGGAATACAATGAAGTGTGGATCACTACATCAAAAACTAATGATGTACTGTATGGTGACTAACATAACATAATAAAATTAAATTAAAAAAAAAAAAGAATGGTTTTGGTGGGCTGAATTGCTATCAATGGGAGCAGGTGAGGCAGCCAACTTTGCTGCATATGCCTTTGCACCAACCACACTAGTGACTCCGTTAGAAGCTCTCAGTGTCCTAGTAAGTGCCATTCTTTCATCATGCTTGCTGAGTGAAAGCCTCAGTCCTCATGGGAAAAACTGGATGTTTGCTAAGTATTCTACAGTTACGGTCATTCATGCTCCAAAAGAAGAGGAGATAGAGACTTTAAGTGAAATGTCTCACAAGCTGGGAGATCCAAGTTTTGTGATCATTATGTCATTGATTTTAATCTTCGTTGTGGGACCTCACCATGGACAGACAAACATTCTTGTGTACATAACAATCTGCTTTGTAATCAGAGTGTTTTCAGCCTCCTGTGTTAAGGGCCTGGACATTGCTATCAAAGAGCTGTTTGCTGGAAAAACTGTGCTGTGACATCCCCTGGCCTGGATCCTTCTGCTGAGCCTTATAGTCTGTGTGAACACACAGATTAATTACCTAAACAGGGCCCTGGATATAGTCAACCCTTCCATTGTGACTCCCAATATATTATGTATTCTTTACAACAGTGTTTTTAACTTGTTCAGCTATTCTTTTGAAGGAGTGGCAAGATATGTCCGTTGATGATGTCATTGGTACTTTGAGTGGCTTCTTTACAATCATTGTGGGAATATTCTTGTTGCATGCCTTTAAAGATGTCAGCTTTATTCTCCTTGTGTCTTTTTGAAAAGATGAAAAAGCAAGGAATGGCAACCTCTCTAACATGTATGAAGTTCTTAATAATAATGAAGAAAGCTTAACCTGTGGAACTGAACAACACAGTGGTGAAGATATCTCCAGAAGAAATGGAAATCTCACAGTTTTTTAGGAAAAATGTAATTAAAAGGTTAATCTATAATTGTGTTATAAAGTGAATTTGAATATCAGAACGTGTCTGAAGAAAACACTGTTCTAAAAAAAAGCTGTAATCATCAAGACAGTATGGTATTGGCACAAAAATAGACACATAGATCAGTGGAACAGAAGAGAGAGCCCAGAAATAAACCCAAGCTTCTATGGTCAATTAATCTATGACAAAGGAGGCAAGAATATACTGTAGGGAAAAGACAGTCTCCTCAATAAATTGTGTTGAGAAAACTGGACAGCTACAGGCAAAAGAATGAAACTGGACCGCTTTATTACACCATACACATACAAAAATAAACTCCAAATGGATTAAAGAACTAAATATTAGACATGAAACCATAAAACTCCTAGAAAACAACACAGGTAGTAACCTCTCCAACATCAGCCTTAACAACATTTTTCTAGATATATCTCCTCAGGCAAACAAAACAAAAGCAAAAACAAACTATTGGGACTATACCAAAATAAAAATCTTTTGCACAGCAAAGAAAACCATAAACAAAATGAAAATACAACCTACAGAATGGGAAAAGATATTTGCAAATGATATATCCAAAGGAGTTAACCTCCAAAATACATAAAGAACTTATACAACTCAGCACCAAAAAAGCAAATAATCTGATTTTTAAATGGGCAGAAGACCTGAATAGACATTTTTCCAAAGAAGACATCCAGATGGCCAACAGACACATGAAAAGATGCTCAACACCATTCATCATCAGGAAAATGCAAATCAAAACCACAATGAGACATCATCTTATACCAGTCAGAATGACTAATATCAAAAAGACAATAAATAACCAGTGTTGGCATGAATGTGGAGAAAAAGGAACTCTTGTACACTATTGATGGGAATGTAAATTGATGCAATCACTGTGGAAAACAGTATGAAGGTTTCTCAGAAAATTAAAAATGGAGAAGATCCAGTCCAAGATGGCAATGTAGGAAGACTCTGAATTCACCTCCACAGACATACCAAATCTATCCCTAATTATAAAGCAATTCCTCCTTAAGAAAAACTGAGGGCTGGGGCGCCTGGGTGGTTCAGTTGTTAAGCGTCTGCCTTCGGCTCAGGTCATGATCCCAGGGTCCTGGGATCGAGCCCTACATCAGGCTCCCTGCTCCGTGGGAAGCCCGCTTCTCCCTCTCCTACTCTTCCTGCTTGTGTTCCCTCTCTCACTGTCTCTCTCTCCCTGTCAAATAAATAAATAAAATCCTTTAAAAAAAGAAAGAAAGAAAGAAAAACCGAGGGCTGACTGAACAGCTTCTGTACAATAAAAGATAGAGGGAATGGCAAGAGAGAGGAAAGCACAGTAGCAAAGGGAACCCCTACCTCAATGCTGCAAACTGTAGAGGGAAGGGAGAGTACAGAGGGACCAAGAGTAGATTCATCATTTCATGGAAAACAAATAGCCACAGTTTAAAAGATCAACTATTACATAAAAGATTCAACCTTAGAACCCTGACAAACTGCAGGGGAGCTGCTAGAACTTTCTCGGTGTTAATGGGGATGTTGAATGCTATAGTTTACACACCCTGTCCACCTCTAGAGTGCAGATGCGAGCACTGTCTGGATGTCATAGCCAGCCTGCCACATCGGGAGCACTGGGTCCCTAGTCCACAACAGCCCCAGATGCTCTGGGACACAGAAAAATAGCTATGGTTTAAAATAGCAACTAGTATATAAAATAGCAACCCTAGAACTCTGCCAAATGGAGCCATTGGAACTTGTCACAGTTTACACTCCCTCTCTGCCTTGATAACATGAATGGGTGTACTGTCAGGGTGCTGGCTTGCCACTTCACACCACACCAACTCCAACCATCCCACCAAGGTAGCTCCTGGTACACAACAGGACACCCCTGGTCAGTGCTCACTACAGCTTCAGCTGTCACGCAAAGACAACACAGATGCAGAGAACCCTGGAACACTCCAGTCCTGCACCACTCTGGCTTCATACAGATTGCTAGGGCACCCCTGGCACAGAATGCTCCAGGTTCTCCTGGCTGGCACCTGCTTCAGCTCCAGCCACCTCACCAGTGTGTCCCCGGCTGGAGCACCCCAGAAAATTCTGGCCCAGAATGTGGGCCACTTGGCCAAGACACCCTCTGAGCAAATCCCCCCAGGACACACTGGCCAGCACGGGCCTTGGCTCCAGTCATCCTAACAGGGCACCCCCTGTTCTCAGCACCCCAGGGAAGCCAAAGACACCCTGACTTGCATCCCCTGTGCTGCACTCACTTTGGCTTTAGCTGTTCTGCCAGAGGGCCCTCTGTGTGAAGAGCTCCAGGACTCCCCATCTTGTACCCACCTCATCTTTAGCTGTCCTGTCAAGATGCCTTCTACACATAGAGTCCCAGGACCCCTTCTGCCTCATCAGCTTTAGCTTTTATGCCAGGGCACCCATTGCATGAAACACCCTGGAATTCCCCCAGGCTGTGCTGGCCTCAGCTCCTGTTGCCCCACCAGGACTACCTCAGGACACATTGCACACACTTTAGTTTCAGCTGTCCTGTTAGGGTGTCCTCTCTGCATATTCTTGAGACCCTCTTTGCCTATGCCCACTTCAACTTTAGCTGCCTACTTCATGGAGAGCCCCTAGACTGCCTGGCTGACACTTCACCTCAGCTCTAGCAACTTTACCAGGGCACCTACTGTGCAGAGAGCCTTGGAACACCAAGTAGAACATCCACTTCAGCTTCAGATGTCCTACCAGGGCACCCTCTATGCAGGGAGCCCTGGGAACCCCCAGCTTGCACTTATTTCAACTTCACCTGTCCTGCCAGGGTGCTTTCTGTACATAGCACCTCAGGGCCCCACCGGCCTCACCAACTTCAGCTTTAGCTGTCCTGTCATATGGTCTCTATGCAAAAAGCACAGGAATAACACTAGCCTGTGTCCATTTTGGTTCTAACTGTCCCAGCAGTGTGCCTACTGTGCAGATCAATCACCCTGCGACCCCTCAGCTTGTGCCCACGGCAGCTTCAGCTGTACTGCCAGGGAACCCTCTGTATGAAGAGCCCCAAGACAGCCTAACCCATGCCCATTCAGCTCCAGCCATCCCACCAGGGCAGTGCCAGCACAGAATGCCCTGTGACCCCCAACCCAAACCAACTACAGCTCCACCCAACAAGCAAAGGCCACCAAACACAGTCTACACAGGGGATGAACATATACCAGACCATTTTTCCAGTTTAAGAGAAGTAGCTGTTCCATCTAATTCATAAACACACACACACACACACACACACACACACACACACACACACAGAAAATCAAACAAATGGGGTGACAGAAGAATATGCTCCAAAAGAAAGATCAAGACAGAACCTCCAGAAAAAGAAGAAATGAGGACAAACAATATGCCTGATAAATAGTTTAAAATAATGATCATAAACATGCTCATCAGGCTGGAAGAAGAGTGAAAAAAAATCAGAGAGGCCTTCAACAAAGAAATAGAAAATATTAGAAAGGACTAAGAGTCTCTCATGGTTTTTCTCCCTCTCTGATGACTTTCCATTCAGTTTTCCCTTCCTCCCCTATGATCCTCTGAGCTGTTTCTTATATTCCACATATGAGTGATACCATATGATAATTGTCTTTCTCTGATTGACTTGACTCTAAACTATGGGAAACAAACTGAGGGTTGCTGGAGGGGGGATGAGTGGGGGGATGCGGCAATTGGGTGATGGGCATTAAGGAGGGCACATGATGTAATGAACACTGAGTATTATATGCAACTGATGAATTATTGAACTTTACGTCTGAAGTTAATGATGTACTATATGTTGGCTAATTGAATTTAAATGAATGAATGAAAGAAAGAAAAAGAAAAAGAAAATATTAAAAAGAACTAATCAGAGTTGAAGAATACAATAATTAAAATAAATACATTACAGGGAATCAATAGATTAAAAGATGCAGAAGAACAGATCACCAATTTGGAAGACAGGATAATGGAAAGTACTCAGGCTGAACAGCAAAAATAAAAAGAATTTTAATAAATGAAGATAGATTAAGGGATATCTTGGACAACATCAAGCCCCAAAACATTTGGATTATCAGGATCTCAAAGGATGAGAGAGAGAGGGAGGAAGAAAACTTATTTGAGGAAATAAGCTGAAAACTTCCCTAACCTATGGAAGGAATTAGATATCCAAGTTGAGGAAACACAAAGTTCCAAGCAAGAAAAACCAAAGGAAGTTCACACCATGACACATAATAATTAAAATATCAAAGATTAAAGATAAAAAGAATTTTATATTTTATATATTTTTAAATTTGAATTTAATTAGCCAACATAGAGTACATCATTAATTTTTGATGTAGTGTTCAATGATTCACTAGTGGTGAATAACACCAAGTGCTCATCACATCATGTGCCCTCCTTAATGTCCATAATCCAGTTACCCCATCCCCCCACCCACCTTTCCTTCCATGATGCTCAGTTTGTTTCCCAGAGTCAAGAGTCTCATGGTTTTTTCTCCCTCTCTGATTTCTCTCCCTTCGGATTTCCCACCCTTCCTCTATGGTCCTCCCCATACTATTTCTCATGTTCCACCTATGAGTGAAACTATACGATAATTGTCTTTCTCTGATTGACTTATTTCACTTAGCATAATACCTTCCAGTTCCATCCATGTCGATGTAAATGGTAGGTATTCATCCTTTCTGATGGCTGAGTAATATTACATTGTATATATGAACCACATCTTCTTTATCCATTCATCTGTTGAAGGACATCTTGACTCCTTCCACAGTTTGGCTATTGTGGACATTGCTGCTATGAATATTAGGGTGCATGTGCCCCTTCTTTTCCCTACATCTGTATCTTTGGGTAAATACCCATAGTGCAATTGCTGGGTCATAGGGTAGCTCTATTTTTAACTTCTTGAGGAACCTCCATACTATTTTCCAAAGTGTCCGTACCAGCTTGCATTCCCACCAACAGTGTAAGAGGGTTCCCCTTTCTCTGAATCCTCAACAACATGTTATTACCTGTGTTGTTAATTTTAGCCATTTTGACAGGTGTGAGGTAGTATCTCATCATGGTTTTGATTTGTATTTCCCGATGATATGTGATATTGAGCATCTTTTCATGTGTCTGTTGGCCATCTGGATGTCTTCTTTGGAAAAATGTCTATTCATGCCTTCTGCCCATTTCTTAACTGGATTATTTGTTTTTTGGGTGTTGAGTTTGATAAGTTCTTTAGAGATCTTGGATACCAGCCCTTTATCAGATATGTCATTTGCAAATATCTTCTCCCATTCCCATAAAGGAGGTTATATATAAATCTCAGGGCAACCACAAACCCAAAACCTATAATAGATATGCAAATAATATAGAAAAAGAAAACCAAAAATAACACTACAGAAAGTAATTGATCACAAAGAAACAGAGCAAGAAAGGAAGAAAGAAACAGAAAAGCACTACAAAATAACCAGAAAACAACTAACAAAATGACAATAAGTACATACCTATCAATAATGACTTTAAACATAAGTGGTCTAAATGCTCCATCAAAAGACATAGAGTGGCAGAAGAGATTAAAAATAAAGACCCATCAACATGCTGCCAACAAGAGACTCACTTCAGATTTAAAGACAAATACAGACTGAAAGTGAAAGCAAAGAAAAAGTATCCCATGCAAATGGAAGTAAAAAGAAAAGGAAAAACCACAGTAGTTATATATATATATGTATATATATATATATATATATATATATCAGAAAACATACACTTTAAAACAAAAACTGTAACGAGACAAAGAAGGGCAATACATAATGATAAAGGGATCGATGTGAAAAGAAGTTTGTAAATATTATAATTGTAATAATTGTAAGTATCTATGCACCCAACATGGGAGCACCTAAATACATAAAGCAAATATTAAGAGATATAAAGGGAGAAACTGACAGTAAAACAATAATAGTAAGGGACTTTAACACCCCATTTACATCAATGGATAGATTATCTAGGCAGATTATCAATAAGGAAACTGTCTTTGAACAACAGGACAGACCAGATGGACTTAACAGATACATACAGAATAGTTCATTCAAAAACAGAATACACATTCTTTTCAAGTACACATGGAAAATTCTCCAGGATAGATCACATTAGGCTGCAAAAAAAGTCTCAATATGTTGAAGAGGATTAAAATAGTATCGCATCTTTTCCAACCACAATGGTTGAGTGATATGAATGAAAATGAAACTAGAAATCTGTACCAAGAAAAAAATTGGAAAACACACAAACACATGGAGGCTAAACAACATACTACTAACCAACCAATGGGTCAAGAAATAAATCAATAAGAAATTTAAAAAGTACCTGGAGACAAATGAAAATGAAATACAGTGGTCCAAAATCTGTTGGATATGGCAAAAGTAGTTCTGACAGGGAAATTTATAGTGATATTGGTCTAACTCAAAAAACAAGAAAAGGCTCAAATAAACAATCTAACTTCACACTTAAAGTAACTAGAAAAAGAGAAACGAAGCCCAGCGTGAGTAAAAGGACAGAATAATGAAGATTAGAGCAGAAACAAATGACAGACACTAAAAATTCAATAGAGAAGATCAATGAAACTAGGATCTGATTCTCTGAAAAGATAAACAAATTGATAAACCTTTGGTCAGATTCATCAAGAAAAAAGAGAGAGGACACAAATAAGTACTATAAAAAATGAACAGGGAGAAATAATGACTGACACTACAAAGACACAAAGACACAAAAGATTATAAGAGAATATTGTGAAAAATTATATGTCAACACATTGGAAAACATAGAAGAAATGGATAAATTTCCAGAAACCTATAGTCTTCTAAAATTGAGTTACAAAGAAATAGAAGATCTGAAGACTTTTTTTTGGTAACTAAATTAAATCAGTAGTCAAAAAACTACCAAAAAAATAAAATTCCAGGACCAGATGGACTCACAAATGTCTTCTACCAAATATTTTTTCTTGTTAAACTATTCCAAAAAATAGAAGGGATGTGTACTAAGGAGGACACTTGTTGTGGGCCCTGGGTATTGCATGTAAGTGATGAATCACTAAATTCTACACCTGAAACTAATATTACAGTGTATGTTAACTAGCTAGAATTTAAATTAAAATTTGGAGGAAAAAAGAGGGAAGGAAAGTTTCCAACTACATTCTATGATGCCAGCATTACCCTAATATCAAAACCAGACAAAGACACTACAAAAAAAAAAAAAAAAAAGAAAACTATAGGCCAATATCCATGATGAACATAAATGTAAAAATCCTTAACATAATATTACCAAACTGCATTCAGCAATACATTAAAAGGATTATACATGCAATGAAGTGGGATTTATCCCAGAGACTCAAGGATAGTTCAATATTCACAAACAAATCAGTGTGAAAAATAAATCAAGAAAACCAAGTATAAAATTATGATAGTCTCAATAGTTGCCAAAAAAGCATTTGACAAAATTCAACATTCATTCATGATAAAAACTCTCAACAAAGTGGGTTTAGAGGACACCTACCTCAACACATAATAAAGGCTATTTATGACAAACCCACAGCTAACATCATACTCAAAGGTGAAAAATTGAAAGCTTTTCCGTTAAGATCAGGAACAAGACAAGGATATCCATTCTCATCACTTTCTCCAACTTCCAATAGTACTGGAAGTCCTAACCATTTCAATCAGACAAGAAGAAGAAATAGAAGGGACAAAGATTGGTAAGGAAGAAGTAAAACTGTCACTCTTTGTAGAGGACATAATACTATACATAGAAAACCCTAAAGATTCCATCAAAGAACTATTCAAAGCAATAGATGAATTCTGTCAAGTTGCAGGATGCAAAATTAATTCACAGAAATTGGTTGTGATTTTATACACTAATAACAAAATAGCAGAAAGAGAAATTAAGAAAACAATTCCATTTATAATTGCATCAAAAACAATAAGATACCCAGGAATAAATTTAACTAAGGAAGTGAAATGAAAGGCTTGTACTCTGAGAACTATAAAACATTGATGAAAGAAATTGAAGTGACACAAACAAAAGGATATACCATGCTCATGGAGTAAAAGAATATTGTTAAAATGTTCATACTACCCAAAGCCATCTACATATTCAATGCAGTCCCTATCAAAATACCAACAGCACTTTTCCCAGAACTAGAACAAATATTACTAAAATTTGTATGGAACCACAAAAGACCCCGAATAGTCAAAGCAATCTTGAGAAAGAACAAAGCTGGCAGTATCACAATTCCAGATTTTAAGATATACTACAAAGCTATAGTAATCAAACAGTGTGGTATTGGCACCCACACCTATATGGTCAATCTATGACAAAGGAAAAAAGACTATACAATGGGGGAAAAGACTCTCTCTTCAAATAAATGATGCTATGAAAACTGGATAGCTACATGCAAAAGAATGGAACTGGACCACTTTCTTACATCATACATAAACATAAACTCCAAATGGATTAATGACCTAAATGTGAGACCTGAAACCATAAAACATAACATGGTTATGTCATTCTAACAAAAATAGAAAATAACATAGGCAGCAATCTCCTTGACATCAGCTGTAGCCACATTTTTCTAGATATGTCTCCTAAAGCAAGGGAAACAAAAGCAAAAATAGATATTGGGACTACATTAAAATAAAAAGCTTTTGCACAGTAAAGGAAAATCAACAAAATTAAAAGGCTGGGGTGCCTGGGTGGCTCAGTCATTAAGCATCTGCCTTCGGCTCACGTCCTGATCCCAAGGTCCTGAGATCGAGTCCCCCATCAGGCTCCCTGCTCAGCGGGAAGCCTGCTTCTCCCTCTCCCACTCCTCCAGCTTGTGTTCCCTCTCTTGCTGTGTTCTCTCTCTGTCAAATAAATAAATAAAATCTTTTTTAAAAAATTAAAAGGCAATCTACTGAATGGGAGAATATATTTGCAAATTACATATCCAATAAGGAATTAATAACCAAAACATATAAAGAATCTATATATCTCACAAAGAAACCCCACAAATAATCTAATTAAACAAATGGGCAGAGGACCTGAATAAACATTTTTCCAAAGAAGACATACAGATGGCCAACACATAAAAACATACATCAACATCATTAAGCATCAGGGAAACACAAATCAAAACCAAAATGAGATATAAACTTATACCTGTCAGAATGGCTAGAATCAAAAAGACAAGAAATAACAAGTGTTGGTAAGGATGTGAAGAAAATGGCACCCTTGTGCGCTATTGATGAGAATGCAAACTGGTGTATTTCCACTGTGGAAAACAGTATGGAGGTCCTCAAATAATTAAAGATAGAAATACTATATGAGGTACAGTCAGCTAAGCATCCACCTCTTGGTTTCAGCTCAGGTCAGGATCTCAGGGTCTTAAGATTGAGACCCACATCTGATAAAGGGGGTTGGAAATACAGGCTTCCAGTCATGGAATAAATAAGTCACAGGAATAAAAGTTACAGTATAAGGAATACACTCAATGGTGTTGAAATAGCATTGTCTGATAACAGATGGTAGCTAAACTTCTGGTGAACGTAACATATATACTTGTCAAATCACTATGTTTACATCTGAAACTAAAGTAACATTGTGTATCAATTTTCCCCGGTTTTTAAAAAATAAGAATATATGTGTGTGTGTGTGTACTGCATTTTCTTTATTCATTATCTATTAATGGACTTAGGTTGCTTCTATTACTTAGCTATTGTTAAAAATGCTGCAATATAAGAGTGGGTATCTGTTTTCAAATTAGTGTTTGAATATCTCTCAGCTATAAAAAATGAATGAGATCTTGCCATTTGCGATAACATGGATGAACCTAGAGGGTATTATGCTAAGTGAAATAAGTCCAATGGTGAAAAACAAATACTATATGATTTCCCTTATATGTGAAACCTAAAAAACAACACAAATGGACACACAAGAAACCAAAAATACAGATAGCAAATTGGTGGTTGACAGAGGGGAGGAGGTTGGGGGTATAGTTGAAACAGGTGAAGAGGATTAAGAGGTACAAGTTTCTAGTTATAAAATAAATAAGTTACAGAATTAAAAGTAGAGCATAGGGAATGTCTTTGATCATATAATAATGTTGTACGGTGACAGATGGTAACTACACTTACCGTAGCGAGCATAGCATAATATATAGAACAGTTGAATCACTACATTGTACATCTGAAACTAATATAACATTGTATGTCAACTATACTTCAACTTAAAAAGGAACAAAAACTAAAACCCTTAGAAGAAAACATAAAGGTAAATCTTCATGACTTTGGATTTGCCAAAGGATTCTTAAATTTGATACCAAAAGCACAAG
The DNA here is from genome assembly GCF_037043125.1 of Eumetopias jubatus. Taxonomy (NCBI): domain Eukaryota; kingdom Metazoa; phylum Chordata; class Mammalia; order Carnivora; family Otariidae; genus Eumetopias; species Eumetopias jubatus. Next base: position 97,998,671 of record NW_028274812.1, read on the forward strand.
CATTCAAAGAAATACATATGTTGGACTTCATCAAAATTAGAAATTTTTGTGCTTCAAAGGACAGCATCAAGAAAGTAAAAGATAACCCATATAATGGGAGAAAATATTGGCATTCATATATCTCAAAAGGGATATGGGTCTGGAATATATAAAGAACTCTTAACAACTCAATAATAAAAAGATAAATATCCCAATTAAAAATGGACAAAAGATCTTGTATTAGTCATCTCAAGCTGCCATGAAAAAATATCATGGACTGTGTAGTTTAAACAACAGATATTTATTTCTCACGTTTCTGGAGGCTGAAAAGTCCAAGATCAAGGTGATACCAGATTGAGTTCCTGATGTAGGCCCTCTTCCTTAGCCTACAGACAGCAGCCTTCTCACTTTGTCCTCAGAGAGAAAGCTAGACTTTCTTCCTCTTTTAATAAGAACACTAATCCCATCATAGGATCCCACCTGCCCCGCCCCCCATGACCTTATCTAAACCTAGTTACCTCCCAAAGGCCCTGGCTCCAAATGCCATTACAATGAGGGTTAGGACTCTAACATATGAAATTAGGCAGGGACACACATTTAGTCCATAATAGATCTAAATAGGCATTTCTCAAAAAAATATGCAGATGACAAATAAGTCCACGAAGAGATTCTTGACAGCATTTGGGACATGCAAATCAAAACCATAATGAAATACCACTTCATTCCTTAAGATGGCTAGAATCAGTCAGATAAGTGTTGGCAAGGATGTGAAGAAATCAGTACCTTCATACACCTGCTGGTGGGAATGTAAAATAGTGCAGCCACTTTGGAAAACAGCCTAGCAGTTCCTCAAATGATTAAACATAGATTTACCATATGACCCAGCAATTCTACCTCTAGGTAAATACCAAGAAAAATGAAAACTTATGTCCACACAGAAATTTATAAATGAATGTTTATAGCAGCACTATTTACAATAGCCCAAAAGATGGAAACAACTCAAAAGTCTATCAATGGGCAAATGGATAAACAAAATATGGTATATTCATACAGTGAAATGCATGGAATATTATTCAGCCATAAAAAGGAATAAAGTGTTAATACATGCTATAACATAGATGAATCTTAAAAACATTATGCTGTGTGAAAGAAGGCAGTCTCACACACACACACACACACACACACACACACACACACACACACAAACTACATACTATATGATTTCATTCATATTAAAGTCCAGAATAGAGAAATCTACAAAAATAGAAAGTAGATTAGTGATTGCTAGAGCTGGAGCAGGGGGAGGGAAATGGGAGATGGGGATGATAGCTAAAGGGTATGGAGTTTCTTTTTAAGGCGATGAAAATATTTTAAAATTGACTCTGGTGATGGTTGTATGTATCTGCGAATATACTAAAAATCATTACATTTCACACTTTAAATGGATTAAGTGGTTAAGTTGATCAGTATGTTAATTATATCTCCATAAAGCTTTTTAAAAAAACTTCATACAGTTCTTCTGTTTTGAATATGATAACTGTAGTAGTATCTGATGTCTTTGCAGTTTCTTCATTCATAAAAGTATGTTTTCTTGTCTATTTGTTGGTCTTCATTCATTGGCTCATATTAGGTTGATCTTTATACCTAGAAATCCTAGGCCATTAAATGAGGCATGCTTTCTTCCAGAGATGATTTCCATTTGTTTCTTCCAGTGGTCCAAAGATACTATTAACCTGGGACAAATTTGACTCCCTTTAGGATCTCCTGCTTAATCCAGGAGTCTCAATTTTATCTGCCCCACTCTATGCAGACCCAAGATTTGGTCTAGTTTCAGTGCTGATGTTAGCATTTAATTCAGCCTCACTTTGTGTGTCTGCTCATAATTCACTTCTCTCAAATTTATTTATTTGGGTTGGATTTGTGGGCCTGGAGATTTTCCTTATCTTCTAAGGCCAGAAATGCAAAAAACTTAAGTCTAATGCCGGATCTAATTGTTTTACAGTAGGGGTCTTTGTAGAATGTAGATGACCATCTTGCCCAAAATGGAAGTCTCTCATGCAGAGTTATTCTTTTTTTTTTTCTTAGCATCAGTATTCACAGGAAAATCATTTCGTTGAATATGATTAACTTGACCCATTATTCCTCCCTTTTTTTTTCTGGCACTTATGAATATCAAGAATTCTATACTGGTCTTCCTTCCAAAGGAAAGCATTAAGGCATTTAATTAACAGGTGCTATATGACATACATAGCAAATATAAAGTATGTATATCCAAACCAAGGTCCTTGGACAGAGCTATATGCAGAACTTTTTAGAAATATAAATACTAGTGTTTTACTCATGGCAAGTTTATTTCAATAGGTCTTTTCACTAGTTCACCAACCCCATCTGCTTTGCTAGCCAGATAACCATCATCCCAAAGATGGAATTATCTTCATTATTAGTTCTAGTAGAAAACATTTATTAAAAGATTACCATGAGAAAGATATTGCATAAGTTCTTTACTTGGATTATCTCATGTATTTATCACCACAGTCTTACAAGGGATGTATCAATATTATTCCTACTTCACATGGACCCACAACTATATGGTCAACTAATCTTTGACAAAGCAGGAAAGAATATCCAATGGGAAAAAACAGTCTCTTCAACAAAAGGTGTTGGGAAAACTAGACAGCCACATGTAGAAGAATGAAACTGGACCACTTTTTTACACCGTACACAAAAATAAATTCAAAATGAATGAAAGATCTAAATGTGAAACAGGAAACCATCAAAGTCCTAGAGGAGAATACAGGCAGCAACCTCTTTGACCTCGGTGGTAGCAACTTCTTGCTAGACACATCCCCAAAGGCAAGAGAAACAAAAGCAAAAATGAGCTATTGGGATTTCATCAAGATAAAAGACTTCTGCACAAACTAAAAGGCAGCTTATGGGATGGGAGAAGATATCTGCAAATGACATATCTGATAAAGGGTTAGTATCCAAAATCTATAAAGAGCTTATCAAACTCAACACCCAAAAAACAAATAATCCAGTTAAGAAATGGGCAGAAGGCATAAATAGACATTTTTCCAAAGAAGACATCCAGATGGTCAATAGACATATGAAAAGATGCTTGATATCATGCATCATCAGGGAAATACAAATCAAAACCACAATGAGATACCACCTAACACCTGTCAAAATAGTTAAAATTAACAACACAGGTAACAATAGGTATTGGTGAGGATGTAGAGAAAGGGGAACACTCTTACACTGTCGATGGGAATGCAAACTGGTGTAGCCACTCTGGAGAACAGTATGGAGGTTCCTCAAACAGTTAAAAATAGAACTACCCTATTACCAAGCAATTGCACTACTAGGTATTTACCCAAAAGATACATAAATACAGATTCAAAGGAGTACATGCACTCCAATGTACATAGCAGCATTATCAACAGTAGCCAAACTATGGAGAGAGCCCAAATGTTCATCCACTGAAGAACGGATCAAGAAGATATAGTATGTGTGTGTGTGTGTATGAATATTACTCAGCCATCAAAGAAAATGAAATTTTGCCATTTGCCACTTGCAACAATGTGCATGGAGCTACAGTGTATTATGCTAAGTAAAATAAATCAGCCAGAGAAAATACCATATGATTTAACTCGTATGTGAAATTTAAGAAACAAAACAGATGAATATAGGGGAAGGGGAAAAAGAGAGGGAGGCAAACCATTAAGAGATTCTTAACTATAGAGAATAACTGAGGGTTGCTGGAGGGGAGGTGGGCAGGGGATGGGCTAAATGGGTGATGGATATTAAGGAGGGCTCTTGTGTTGAGCACTGGGTGTTATATATAAGTGATGAATCACTAAATTCTATTCCTGAAACCAATATTATACTATATGTTAACTAACTAGAATTTAAATTAAAATTTGAAAAAAAATTATTCCCACTTTAAAGATGAGGTAAATGAGACTCAAAGAGGTTAAGTAACTTAATAAATGTACTAGCAGGGGTAAAAGCTAGAGACCCAATGAAGACCCAGTAATAATTCAGGGGTTTATTTCTCACATTATAGTCTAGAGTCAGCATAACAGGTTGGCAGGCAACTTTGTTCCATGTGGTCATTCAGAAACCCAGTTCCTTCCAATTTATTTCTTTACCATCTCTTAGTACTTTGCCCTCATCTGCGGGCTCAAAACTGCTTTGTGGGAAAGACAAAAAGAGCCTAGAGAAGGCATGCTTACTGTCTGAAGACCTCAGCCGGGAAGCGACACACATTTTTTTTCCAATTCCACTGAGTCACATGGCCACACTTAACTGCAAGAGATCCTGGAAAAGAGGGTGAAGTGAGATAGCTCTATGCCTGACTATAATACCATCAGTATAGAAAAGGTGAAGAATGGATTTTTATGGCCAGTCTCTGATGAAATTAATATTAGGAGACTGTCCCTTTCATCCAAGAAACCCATCTCTCACTTGGACTAATTACATGATATCCCTACTTCCACTCTAAAATCTCTGTATTGCATTCCTCACACAAAGTCAGAGCAATTCATTATGAATATGTCAGATTGCTCAAAATCTCTTATGGCTTCTCTTCTGATCTAGAATGAAATCCAAAGTCCTTATCATTTCTGACAAGCCCCACCCAAGGTTGCTTATGACCACTGCTCAGGCTTCATTTTTCCTTTCTTCCCATCCTTACCCTGGCTCCAGTCACAGTGGTCATTTTGCTCTTTCTTAAGCAGGTCAAGCAAGTTACCACCTCTGACCCTTTGCATCTGCTGTTATAACAAGAAGTCAGCAAAATAAACTCAAGACAAAGAGTATTGCAGGCAGAGGGAAGGTCTAGAACAATTAGGGTAAAAGTGAGACTGATATGTCCAATGAACCAAAGATGTTCAGTGTGGACACAGCAAGTATAAAATAGTGTTCAATAGTGGACATAGCAAGTATAAAATAGCAAGAATGGAGAGTTGGCAGGGACTGGTCCTGTAGGGCTTTGTACGCAGGGTAAGGAGTCTGAATTTTACCAGATGGGAAGTACCTGAAGGTTTTTAAACAGGAGAATGTATTACAAAGCCGTGGTCACCAAGACAGCATGGTACTGACACAAAAACAGACATACAGACCAATGGAACAGAATAGAGAGCCCAGATATGGACCCTCAACTCTATGGTCAAATAATCTTCAACAAAGCAGGAAAAAATATGCAATGGAAAAAAAGACGGTCTCTTCAATAAATGGTGCTGGAAAAATTGGGCAGCTATATACAGAAGAATGAAATGACCATTCTCAAACACCATACACAAAGATAAACTCAAAATGGATGAAAGACCTAAATGTGAGACAGGAATCCATCAAAATTCTAGAGGAGAACATAGGCAGTAACTTCTTCGACATTGGCCACAGCAACTTCTTTCAAGATACATCTCCAAAGGCTAGTGAAACAGAAGTGAAAATGGACTTTTGGGACTTCATCAAGATAAAAAGCTTCTGCACAGCAAAGGAAACCGTCAACAAAACAAAGAGGCAACCCACAGAATGGGAGAAGGTATTTGCAAATGATATTACAGACAAAGGGCTGATATCCAAGATCTATAAAGAACTTCTCAAACTCAACACCCAAAAAACAAATAATCAGTTCAAAAAAAGGGCAGAAGACATGAACAGACATTTCTCCAAAGAAGATACAAATGGCTAACAGACACATGAAAAAATATTCATCATCATTAGCCATTAGGGAAATTCAAATCAAAACCACATTGAGATACCACCTTACACCAGTTAGAATGGCAAAAATTGACAAGGCAAGAAACAACAAATGTTGGAGAGGTTGTGGAGAAAGGGGAACCCTCTTACACTGTTGGTGGGAATGTAAGTTGGTACTTTGGAAAACAGTGTGGAGGGTCCTCAAAAAATTAAAAATAGAGATACCCTATAACCAAGCAATTGCACTTCTGGGTATTTACCCCAAAGACACAGATGTAGTGAAAAGAAGGGCCATATGCACCCCAATGTTCATAGCAGCAATGTCCGCAATAACCAAACTGTGGAAACAACCAAGATGCCCTTCAACAGAAAAATGGATAAAGAAGATGTAGTCCATATATATGATGGAATATTACTCAGCCATCAGAAAGGATGAATACCCAACTTTTACATCAACATGGATGGGTCTGGAGGAGATTATGCTAAGTGAAATAAGTCAAGCAGAGAAAGTCAATTATCATATGGTTTCACTTATTTGTGCAACATAAGGAACAGCATGGAGGACATTAGGAGAAGGAAGGGAAAAATGAGGGGGGGGGATCAGAGGGAGAGATGAGCCATGAGAGACTATGGACTCCAGGAAACAAACTGAGGATTTCAGAGGGGAGGTGGGGGGGGGATGGGTTAGCCCAGTGATGGGTATTAAGGAGGGTATGTACTGCCTGGAGCACTGGGTGTTATATGAAAACAATGAATCATGGAACACTACATCAAAAACTAACAATGTACTGTATGGTGACTAACATAACATAATAAAATTAAATTAAAAAAAATAAACAGGAGAGTGACATTATCTGATTTAAGTTATAAAATAATTGTTCATGTTTATGTGTAGACAGTAGCCATAAACCTGGAGGCAGGAAGACAGGATGTTTTGCTCTTACCCATTCAAACGTCTCCACCTACTCTCAACTAGTTTTTTACTTGCCAGCACAAGTTCTCTGCACCATAGTCTATTCTTTTTCCCTAAGTATAACCTCTTCTATTAATGAATGGTTGAATAAATGAATGAATGAATTTGTATCTTAACATTAATACATTGTAGGACCTTATTCATATTCAATAAGCATTCAGTGAGCATTAAAAAAACATATTTAAGGCCCAATACTCTGCTGTGATTAGTACAAATATGACAGAGTTACTCTCCTCGCTTTTAAGTTTGTAGTTAATTAAGGAAGATATTACATACATCTATAGCTAAGACACCAGCCAGAAAGTGTTAAGTGCTATAAAAGAGTTACAAGCTAATATCTATGAAGAGTTCAAAAGAATGGATGACCACTCCAGGAGGACAAATCACAAAAGATGTCATATTTGAATGGATTAAGGCTTGAATAGGTGAAAATGGTCAGGAAGGGCATTTAGGTCTACAAAAATAAATTAAGAATCTTAGAGCAGAAAGAGATATTAGAGGTCATTTAGTCCAAAACTGAGTTTCCACAAGTTTATCAAATTATTTTACAGCCAAAAAAGTACTCTTTCAACTTCATGCCTTCCTGCTAAACCTTAAGTGTAGTTTGGTAATGAGACCCCAACCTTGAGGAGCCACAAAATTCTGGTGTAAATCTTCAGGTTATGGCTCAGCCAGTAATAAAAATACAAAATAACAGATAAGCTTTGAAGGGAAACTCTAGATTATCTGTTACAGTGTCTTCTATTATCCATCCCATAGTATCTCTGGTGCTCCTCTGTCCTTCTAATTCAAGTATGTAATCTACTTTCATGTTAGTATGAATTAACTTCTGCTTGTCTTGGAAGCTAACCTTAGTCAATAATAAATGTGTACTTTGGAATTTTGTCTATTTGAACATTCAAACTGCTGCTAGCCTTTAAAAACCTCAGAAGTTTTAGACTGACTCATATAAAGAAAAATCATTGTAATATTCACTAGAGAGAAGAAAACAACTGATTAAAACTCAGAGTTGACAAAGTAAATAGAGTATGTTCAAAAAAGATTAGTGAGTTGATACTATCATGGCTCTGTAACATTGGACTTGAACCTCAACTGATAATAAGTATTTACACTTAACATTCACATGAAGGTTGTGTCTACAAACCTCAATAGTTTCATGATACTTCCAAATAAAAATACTTTAATTTATCTTTCAATTTTCACTGCTTAATAGAGTAGCATGCTATAGCATCCCTTATAGATCAAGGATGCATACATTTTCAGGGCTGGAGGATTAGGCAAAAAGTCATTACAAGTCTGCATCCAGTCTGGGTTGGCAAGAAGGCTTTAGGTTTTTTTTGACAATGTTGCTTTTTTTGTTTGTTTGGTTGGTTTGGTTTTTATAAATTATACATTTATTTTTCTTTTCTTTTTTTCTCTTTTATATCATATTCAATTAGCCAACATATAGTACCTCATTAGTTTTTGATGTAGTGTTCAACAATTCATTAGTCGCACATAACACCCAGTGCTCATCACCACATGTGCCCTTAATACCCATCACCCAGTTACCCCACCCCCTCACCCCCTCCCTTCTGTAACCCTCAGTTTGTTTCCTGGAGTCCAGAGTCTTTCATGGTTTTTCTCCCTCTCTGATTTCTTCCCATTCGGTTTTTCTTCCCTTTCCCTGTTGGCGAGAATGTAGACAGTGTTGCTTTTGAGACAACAAAAAGTTAAATCGATGAGTATTCCAAGGGCAATACTTTGTACCTTGCATTATATCAATAACACTGGGCATTAGGGAAAAGGGAAAAGATGTAGTCTCTGCATTTAGGAAATGTACACAATTGTTGGAAAGTATATTTGTGTATCTATATAGTATGAGAAAGAGCAAGAGTGAGAGAAAGAAATGGAAGCAAAATATAGATAATATTTGTACCACAGACATTAGAAAAGGAGACGTTAACTAGACAGAAGTTAGTCAGAGAAAGATTCATGGAGGACAGAGAGGCTTCAATCAAGGGTGGGATATATGAGTTGTACTAAAAAAAGAGAAAGTATTCCAGATAAAGAGAATGGCACAAGCAAAGACACCAAGGCATTCCCTGCTTCCTCTATTAATCCATTCAATAATCATTTAATAAGTACTTAGTTCACACCAGGACCAGTAATCAGTATCTTCAAAGATCAGCTGAAAGGTGAAATCATGCTCCTCACCTTCATGGGAATGGCTTAGGGGTCATTCAATCTTCTAACACAACATCTACTCTGTAATCAGCTTTTGTTAAATATTAATTAAAAAGTTGAGGTTTCCACTACTTTCCCCATGCATGTATTTTTTAATACCCTCTATTCAGTTCACCCATTTTCTCATATCTGTCATGGGACTGTTTTTCACCTGCTGCTCTCTCAGCCCCCAGTTAGGAGGCCACTAGGAGCAGCTAGTAGAAACTGAGCCAAGATGTGTGGGTTGAAGTTCAGCAATGAAGGACTCAAAAGCAAAACTACCCAAGAGCAAAGTATACGGTGATCATAATTTAGAGCAACCAAATACCACTGTCATCTGGCAGTGAGGGCACTACCTCCTGGGAGAATATAGGGACAGTGACCTGTCAGCCAAAACTAAATGTAAACAAATAGAATCATACTCCTTCCCCCACCCCCCCACCCCCCCACTGAACCCTGACCGCTTAGGCTCACATCCATTCTAATGCAAGAGCAGCTCCAGAGAACATTGTGAAATGGATTTTTGATCTTCAGTGCCCTATTACCCTCTTCTTTAGGTCTCCTTTAGTGGCTCTTTCTCTGTCCATTTATTTTTTTCTTCAGATCAGCCACAGGCTTTCCATAGCCCCTTTCCCAACATGGGTGGACTTTTCTTTTGCACACATGAAGGCATGTCATCATTACTAGAGAAAATCATACAATTCAGCAGGTTGGTTTTCTTGTATTCATCATAATCTTCTTCTTCAACAGGAAAATAGAAGTCATATTCTCTTCCTACAATGAAATTTATACCTACCTGTATATTCATGTTTGTTAATATCTTTCCTACCTTTTCAACATAGAATTGTGATTAAGAGCAGGTTAGAGTAGGTTCAAAGCCCAGCTCCACCACTTACCAGCAATGTGATCTTAGCTTATCTAAGTTTTTTAGCCTCTGTTGCCCTCAGTTTCCTCAAGAATAAAATAGGGGTAATTTTAGAACCCACTTCACGGGGTTGTTGTGAGCTTGTAAAGGAAAGCCATTGGCCATTACTGTGATCAATAAAACAAGCTCTAAGTTTATTTATTTGCCAGGCAAGGGCACATGCATCTGTGAAGAAGGTCACAGGGAAGGAGGTATATAAATAAATAAAGGAACAGTTGGGTGTCCCAGTGGTAAACTACTTAAGGATAAAAATTTTGCTCTCTGGATAAGGAAGAATGAATCCATAGGTCTGTATAAGTCCCATTTTTCATTGGCCAAGAAGGAATCTTCAGTTAGTTTTAATGGGGCTCTGCCATTCAAGTTCACACAGAGTTTTGTTTTTTTTTTATGTTACATTAGTCACCATACAATACATCATTAGTTTTTGTGGTAGTGATCCTCGATTCATTGTTTTCGTATAACACCCAGTGCTCCATGCAGTACATACCCTCCTTAATACCCATCACCGGGCTAACCCATCTGCCCAACCCCTCCCCTTCTAAAGCCCTCAGTTTGTTTCTCAGAATCCATAGTCTCTCATGGTTCATCTCTCACACAGAGTTCTTTGTCATTTTTCCAGCTTCAGTTGGTTAGAACAAGCTATGGTGAACCAGTTTTGGTATTTCCTAAATAAGTGATGTTATAAGGGGGGAATATATCTTTATTTGGAAGATTAAATTATTTAATCCATGTAAAGCATTTAGAACACTGCCTGGCATATAATAAACCCTCAATAAATATTAACTTTATTTATTACTAAAATGTCGTGAATCATGTTATCTTTCACCATCTCAGGGATTTTACTCATGAATTTTCAACTCACTCCCTCTCTACTGGATCATTCCTGACAACATTCAAATATATTCTAGAACATTTATATAAAAGCCTTCTCTTTCACTTAGTAAAGAAAAGATGGAACCTTAAATTCAATGATGAAAAGAATTTTATAAATGACTTTGGGAAACCAAGTAGCAATCTAAAAATAAAACTAAAGTTGTATCAATACTTCCTAATTTATAGCAGGAAAATTTCCTATTGTATCAAAGATCTCAGTTGAAATAATAATACTATAATGTGCTATCAGAAATCATGAAAAACTTTAGCTATCCTGCCAGGGCACCTGCTGAGCAGAGAGCCCTAAGGCCTTTCAGCTCATACCCTGCCTCAGCTCCAGCAGCTCTATCAGGACATGCTCTGTGTGGAGGGGCCCAGAATACCTTAGTTTACACCCAATCCACTTCAGCTTCAGCTAGCCTGTCAAGATGTCCTCAGGGCAAACAGGCCCAAGATCCTTGGGCTTGCACCTACTTCAGCTTTAGTTATTCGGGCAGGCTGCCTACTGTATGGAGAGCCTCAGCTCCCTGGCTTGCTAACACTTCAGCTTTAGCTGTCCTGCCAGGGCATTTTCTTCATAGAACCTCAGGACCACACTGGCTCACGAACACTTCAGCTCTTGCCATCCCATCAGGGCAGAAAGAGTGTGGAGTGCCCCATGACACCCAGTCATGTCAGCCACACAGTCCACACAGGGAATGACCATACATAAGACCATTCTTTAAGTTTAGAAGTATCTATTCCACCTAATTCATAAAAACAAACACAGAAAGTCAAGCAAAATGGAGAGACAAAGGAATATGCTCCGAACAAAAGAACAAAACAAAAATCTCAGAAAAAGGACTACGTGAGACAGAGATAAGCAATACACCTAATAGAGTTTAAAGTAATGATGATAAAGATGCTCACTGGACTGGAGAGAAGAGTGGAAGAACGCAACAAAGAGATAGTAAATATAAAAAGAACCAGTCAGAGTTGAAAAATACAATAACTGAAATGGAAAATACATTAGAGGAAATGGTAGATTAGATGATGCAAAGGAATGAATCAGTGAATTGGAAGACAGAATATACAAAGAACTCATGTTGAGCAGCAAAGTAAAAAAGAACTTAAAAAATGAGCATAGGTTAACTTTTTAGGCAACATCAAGCACATAAACATTCACATTATAGGTGATAAGGATCTCAGAAGGAGGAGAAAGGGAAAGGGGCAGAAAATTTATTTGAATAAATAGCTGAAAACTTCCCTAACAAAGGAACGGAATAGACATCCAAGTTCAGGAGCATTCTGAGTTCCAAACAAAATGAACCCAAGGAATTTCACACAATGACACATAATAATTGAAATGTTAAGGGTCAAAGATTAAAAGAGAATTTTAAAAGCAGCAAGGAAGATGCAAAAAGTTATGTACAAGAGGGGGGCAAAGCAAGATGGCAGAGTAGTAGGAGACCTGGATTTTGTCTGGTCCCAGCAATTCGGCTGGATAGGGATCAAACCATTCAGAACACCTACAAACTCAACAGGAGATCGAAGAAAAGAATAGCAACAACTCTCTGAACAGAAAAGAGACCACTTTCTGGAAGGTAGGATGTGCAGAGAAGTGAATCCAAGGCAATATTTGGGAGAATAGACGGCGGGGGAGGGGGCCTCCATCCACCACTTCTGGCAAATGATAGGGCTGCGGAGCACAAAATCGGAACTTTTAGAAGTTGGCTCCGCTGAGGGACGTCGCTCCAGTGGCTAAGCGGGGGGTGGAACCCTCGCGGGACAGTGTGGTCTCAGGACCCTCAGGGTCACAGAAAGACCAGGGGTGACTGAGGGCGGCAGAGCTCCCAGGTATCGGAGCGGGGAAGCTGGCTGCAGAGACGGAGCCGAGGCACGGGCTCTCAGCTCGGGGTGTCCATAACGTGTGATCCACGGCACAGTCGGGCCACTGCTCCTCCAGCAGGGACCCAACAAGCAGCAGATCCGGGGAGACTCCCCTTCCTCCCCGGGGAGGAGCAGCGCAGGAGCACACCGCAGGGATCTGCTGGTTTGGGAGACTCCACACCGAGTCGGGTGCCAGAGATAGAAACGCTCAGTCATAGGCCGGGTGAGCATGGAGTGCGGCCAGAGACTGGGGAGATGGGAGTGACTGACTGCTTTTCTCTGGGGGCGCACTGAGGAGCGGGGCCCCGAGTTCTCAGCTCCTCCAGGGTGGAGATCAGGAGGCCGCGATTTTCACTCTCGTCCTCCAAAGCTGTACCGAAAGCTTTGCTGGGAACAAAATCTCCCGAAAGTAAACCTGAGCAGATGACTTAGCCCGGACTGGCAAGGGCGGGGCAATTCCGCCTCCGGCAAAGACATTTGGGAACCATGGCTACAGGCCCCTCCCCCAGAAGATCAGCAAGAACAACCAGCCAAGACCAAGTTTACCGATCAATGACAACGGCAGAACGCCAGAGCTAGGGGAATACTGCACATAGAATCTATGGCTTTTTTACCATGATTCTTTAGTCTTTTAGTTAATTTTTTTAACTTTCTTTTTTTTTAATTTTTCTTTTTCCCTTTTTCAACCATCTTATCAATCCCTTTTTTAAAAAATATTTTTATTTTTCATTTTTAGAGTCATATTCTATCCCTTCATAGTAGTTACCCTTATTTTTGGCATATATAGATAAGTTGTTCTCTCTTTAAAATTTTGAGACACAGTTTCTTCTAACAGATCAAAATATACCCTAAATCTCTAGTGTATGGCTTTGTTCTAGTCTCCTGCCTGATCACATTCTCTCCCTTTTTTTTCTTTCTTTTTTTTAAATCCTCTTTCTTTTTTCAAACAACTTCTTATCAATTCCTTTTATAAAATCTTTTATAATTTTCATCTTTACAGTCATATTCCATCCCTTCATTTTTGTCCATATTAACCCTTATTTTTATTTTTTGTATTAACCCTTATTTTTGTACATATATAAGTTTTTCTTTAAAATTTTGGGAGGCACTTTCTTCTAACAGACCAAAATACACCCAAAATCTAGTGTGTGGCACCGATCTATGCACCAGCCTGATCATATTTGATCATAGTCTGTTTTTTTTGTTTTGTTCTGTTATTGTTTGTTTTTATCTTTTCCTTTCTCTTTCTTTTCCCCCAGTTTCAGGTCTTCTCTGATTTGTTTAGAGTATATTTTCTGGGGACGTTGGTACTCTTAGCATTTTGTTCTCTCATTCACCTATTCTCCTCTGGACAAAATGACAAGATGGAAAAAATCACCTCAACAAAAAGAACAAGAGGCAGTACCAACTGCCAGGGACCTACTCAATATGGACATTAGTAGGATGTCGGAACTAGAGTTCAGAATGATGATTTTAAACATACTAGCTAGGCTTGAAAAAAACATGGAAGTTATTAGAGAAACCCTTTCTGGAGAAATAAAAGAACTAAAAATCTAACCAAGTTGAAATTAAAAAGGCTATTAATGAGGTGCAATCAAAAATGGGGGCGCTAACTGCTAGGATAAATGAGGCAGAAGAGAGAATTAGCTATATAGAAGACAAATTATGGAAAATAAAGAAGCTGAGAAAAGGAGAGATAAACAGCTACTGGATCACGAGGGAAGAATTCGAGAGATAAGTGATACCATAAGACAAAACAACATTAGAATAATTGGGATCCAAGAAGAAGAAAAAAGAGAGAGAGGGGCAGAAGGTATATTGGAGCAAATTATAGCAGAGAACTTCCCTAATTTGGGGAAGGAAACAGGCATCAAAATCCAGGAGGCACAGAGAACCCCCCTCAAAATCAATAAAAATAGATCAACACCCCGACATCTAATAGTAAAACTTACGAATCTCAGAGACAAAGAAAAAATCCTGAAAGCAGCTTGGGACAAGAGATCTGTAACCTACAATGGTAGAAACATTAGATTGGCAACATACCTATCCACAGAGACCTGGCAGGCCAGAAAGGACTGGCATGATATCTTCAGAGCACTAAATGAGAAAAATATGCAGCCAAAAATACTATATCCAGCTCGGCTGTCATTGAAAATAGAAGGAGAGATAAAAAGCTTCCAGGACAAACAAAAACTAAAGGAATTTGCAAACATGAAACTAGCCCTACAAGAAATATTGAAAGGGGTCCTCTAAGCAAAGAGAGAGCCTAAAAGTAACATAGACCAGAAAGGAACACAGACAACATACAGTAACAGTCACCTTACAGGCAATACAATGGCACTAAATTGATATCTTTCAATAGTTACCCTGAATTAAATGGGCTAAATGCCCCAATCAAAAGACACAGGCTATCAGATTGGATAAAAAGACAAGACCCAGCAATATGCTGTCTGCAAGAGACTCATTTTATACCCAAAGACACCCCCAGATTGAAAGTGAAGGGGTGGAAAACAATTTACCATGCTAATGAACACCAAAAGAAAGCTGGGGTGGCAATCCTTATATCAGACAAATTAGATTTTAAACCAAAGACTGTAATAAGAGACGAGGAAGGACACTATATCATACTTAAAGTGTCTGTCCAACAAGAAGATCTAACAATTGTAAATATCTATGCCTCTAACATGGGAGCAGCCAACTATATACGCCAATTAATAACAAAAGCAAAGAAACACATCGACAACAATACAATAATAGTAGGGGACTTTAACACCCCCCTGACTGAAATGGACAGATCATCTAAGCAAAAGATCAACAGGAAATAAAGACTTTAAATGACACACTGGACCAAATGGACTTCACAGACATATTCAGAACATTCCATCTCGAAGCAACAGAATACACATTCTTCTCTAGTGCCCATGGAACATTCTCCAGAATAGATCACATCCTAGGTCACAAATCAGGTCTCAACCAATACCAAAAGATTGGGATCATTCCCTGCATATTTTCAGACCACAATGCTTTGAAACTAGAACACAATCACAAGAGAAAGTCGGAAAGAACTCAAATACATGGAAGCTAAAGAGCATCCGACTCAAGAATGAATGGGTCAACCGGGAAATTAAAGAAGAATTTAAAAAAGTCATGGAAACAAATGAAAATGAAAACACAACTATTCAAAATCTTGGGATACAGCAAAGGCAGTCCTAAGAGGAAAGTATATAGCAATACCAGCCTTTCTCAAGAAATAAGAAAGGTCTCAAATATACAACCTAACCCTACACCTAAAGGAACTGGAGAGAGAACAGCAAATAAAGTCTAAACCCAGCAGGAGAAGAGAAATAATAAAAACCAGAGCAGAAATCAATGAAATAGAAACCAAAAGAACAGTAGAACAGATCAACGAAACTAGGAGCTGCTTCTTTGAAAGAATTAAATGATAAACCCCTGGCCAGACTTATCAAAAAGAAAAGAGAAATGGCCCAAATCAACAAAATCATGAATGAAAGAGGAGAGATCACAACCAACACCAAAGAAATACAAACAATTATAAGAACATATTATGAGCAACTCTATGCCAGCAAATTAGATAATCTGGAAGAAATGAATGCATTCTTAGAGATGTATCAGCTACCAACACTGAACCAGGAAGAAATAGAAACCTGAACAGACCCATAACCACTAAGGAAATTGAGAGAGTAATCAAAAATCTCCCAACAAACAAAAGCCTAGGGCCAGATGGCTTCCCGGGGGAATTCTACCAAACATTTAAAGAAGAATTAATACCTATTCTTCTGAAACTGTTCCAAAAAATAGAAATGGAAGGAAAACTTCCAGACTCATTTTATGAGGCCACCATTACCTTGATCCCCAAACCAGACAAAAGACCCCACCAAAAAGGATAATTACAGACCAATATCCTTGATGAACACGGATGCAAAAATTCTAACCAAAATATTAGCCAATAGGATCCAACAGCACATTAAAAGGATTATTCACCACGACCAAGTGGGATTTATCCCTGGGTTACAAGGTTGGTTCAACATCCACAAATCAATCAATGTGATACAATACATGAAGAAAAGAAAGAACAAGAACCATATGATCCTCTCAATAGATGCATAAAAAGCATTTGAAAAAGTACAGCATCCTTTCTTGATCAAAACTCTTCAGAGTATAGGCATAGAGGGTACATACCTCAATATCATAAAAGTCATCTATGAAAAACCCACAACAAATATCATTCTCAATGGGGAAAAACTGGGAGCTTTCCCCCTAAGGTCAGGAACATGGCAGGGATGTCCACTATCACCACTGCTATTCAACATAGTATTAGAAGTCCTAACCACAGCAATCAGACAACAAAAAGAAATAAAAGGCATCCAAATCGGCAAAGAAGAAGTCAAACTCTCACTCTTTGCAGATGATATGATACTTTATGTGGAAAACCCAAAAGACTCCACCCCAAAACTGCTAGAACTCATACAGGAATTCAGTAAAGTGGCAGGATATAAAATCAATGGACTGATTTCTGCATTCCTACACACAAACAAGACAGAAGAAAGAGAAATTAAGGAGTTGATCCCATTTACAATTGCACCAAAACCATAAGATACCTAGGAATAAATCTAACCAAAGAGGCAAAGAATCTGTAATCAGAAAACTATAAAATATTCATGAAAGAAATTGAGGAAAACACAAAGAAATGGAAAAACGTTCCATGCTCATGGATTGGAAGAACAAATATTGTAAAGATGTCAATGCTACCTGGAGCAATCTATACATTTAATGCAATCCCTATCAAAATACCATCCACATTTTTCAAAGAAATGGAAGAAATAATCCTAAAATTCATATGGAACCAGAAAAGACCCTGAATAGCCAGAGGAATGTTGAAAAAGAAAAGCAAAGCTGGTGGCATCACAATTCCGGGCTTCAAGCTCTATTACAAAGCTGTAATCATCAAGACAGTCTGGTACTGGCACAAAAACAGACACATAGATCAATGGAACAGAACAGAGAGCCCACAAATGGACCCTCAACTCTATGGTCAACTAATCTTCAACAAAGCAGGAAAGAATGTCCAATGGAAAAAAGAGAGTCTCTTTGGGCGCCTGGGTGGCTCAGTTGGTTAAGCAACTGCCTTCGGCTCAGGTCATGATCCCGAAGTCCTGGGATTGAGTCCCACATCAGGCTCCCAGCTCAGCGGGGAACCTACTTCTCCCTCTGACGTTCTCCCCTCTCAATGCTGTTTCTCTCTCTCTCTCTCTCTCTCTCTCTCTCTCTCTCAAATAAATAAATAAAATCTTTAAAAAAAAAAAAGAGAGTCTCTTCAACAAATGGTGTTGGGAAAATTGGACAGCCACATGCAGAACAAAACTGGACCATTTCCTTACACCACACACAAAAATAGACTCAAAATGGATGAAAGACTAAATCTGAGACGGGAATACATCAAAATCCTTGAGGAGAACACAGGCGGCAACCTCTTCGACATCATCCACAGCAACTTCTTCCTAGAAACATCACCAAAGGCAAGGGAAGCAAGGACAAAAGTGAACTATTGGGACTTCATCAAGATAAAAAGCTTTTGCACAGCAAAGGAAACAGTCAACAAAACCAAAAGATAACCGACAGAATGGGAGAAGATATTTGCAAATGACATATCAGATAAAGGGCTAGTATCCAAAATCTATAAAGAACTTATCAAACTCAACACCCAAAGAACAAATAATCCAATCAAGAAATGGGCAGAAGACATGAACAGACATTTTTCCAAAGAAGACATCCAAATGGCCAACAGACACATGAAAAAGGGCTCAACATTGCTCGGCATCAGGGAAATCAAATCAAAACCTCAATGAGATACCACCTCACACCAGTCAGAATGGCTAAAATTAACAAGTCAGGAAATGACAGATGTTGGCGAGGATGTGGAGAAAGGGGAACCCTCCTACGCTGTTGGTGGGAATGCAAGCTGGTGCAGCCACTCTGGAAAACAGTATGGAGGTTCCTCAAAAAGTTGAAAATAGAGCTACTATATGACCCAGCTATTGCACCACTGGGTATTTACCCCAAAGATACAAATGTAGGGATCTGAAGGGGTACGTGCACCCCGATGTTTATAGCAGCAATGTCCACAATAGCCAAACTGTGGAAAGAGTCAAGATGTCCATCAACAGAAGAATGGATAAAGAAGATGTGGTTTATATATATAATAGAATATCATGCAGCCATCAAAAAAAAAAAAAAAAGAAAGAAAGAAATCTTGCTATTTGCAACGACATGGATGGAACTAGAGAGTATTATGTTAAGTGAAATAAGTCAATCAGAGAAAGACATGTATCATATGATCTCACTCATATGTGGAATTTAAGAAACAAAACAGAAGATCATAGGAGAAGAGAGGAAAAAATAAAACAAGATGAAATCAAGGAGGGAGACAAACCCTAAGAGACTCTTAATCTCAGGAAACAAACTGAGGGTTGCTGGAGTGGTGGGGGGTGGAAGGGATGGGGTGGCTGGGTGATAGACTTTGGGGAGGGTATGTGCTATGGTGAGCACTGTGAATTGTGTAAGACTGATGAATCACAGACCTGTACCTCTGAAACAAATAATACATTATATGTTCAAAAAAAAAAAAGAAGAAGAAGAAGACAGCAGGAGGGGAAGAATGAAGGGGGGGGAATCGGAGGGGCAGACAAACCATGAGAGATGATGGACTCTGAGAAACAAAATGAAGGTTCTAGAGGGGGAGAGGAGTGGGGGGATGGGTTGGCCTGGTGATGGGTATTAAAGAGGGCACGTTCTGCATGGAGCACTGGGTGTTATATGCAAACAATGAATCATAGAACACTACATCAAAAACTAATGATGTAATGTATGGTGATTAACATAACATAATAATAAAAAATTAAATAAAAAATAACAAATTAATTGAAAAGAAAAATGTAAATAATAAAAAAAAAGAATAATGAGAGGCCATTCCCACCTCTACCCTTTGATTGTTGGACCCCTGGATCCTGACTATAAGGCAGATACCACCACAGGGTGGTCCCCACGTGAAAGCATATACTGCATTCTCTGGAAAACACTTCAGCTTTCCATAGATTTTTCCACCATTTTTTTCAAGCTAGCTGCTTCTGGGTGATGGGGCATATGGTAAGATCAACAAATTCTGAGAACATGAGCCCTTTGTTACAATATGTTTGTCATAAAATGTGACTCTGGTCAGGGTCAATGCCAAATCGAATACTGTGCTAAAGGATAAAAACCTTCTTCAAGTCAACAAATTCTGGAAACAGCATTGTGAGAAGAGAAAGCAAATCTATAACTTGAATATATATTTATCTGTTAAGAACAAATTACTGCCCCATGATAAAAGGGATCTCATGTAATCAACCTGCCACCAGGTGCCTGGCTGATCCCTCCAGGGAATGGTGCCGCATTAGGAGGTCACCCTTGATCACTGCTATTGATAAGTTGAGCATTCAAACTGTGAGCACTGGGTGTTATACGCAACTAATGAATCATTGAACACTACATCAAAAACTAATGATGTTCTGTATGGTGGCTAACTGAACCTAATAAAAAAAAATAAAGTTACACTAAATACAATTTGAAAAAAATAAACTGTGTTGACAACCAGATCACCTGAGTGAGGGTAAATCCCTGCTGCCAAGTGCATATTGCACTGTGTCCTATTAAGCAAGCAAAGAAATCTGTTGAGAGAGGCTGACTGATCATCTTGTCCTCAAATTATGAAGAAACTCCTCTACAGTGCATGACTTTTGGTGAACGTTCACATGGTCAAAAATAGTTTCACATTCTGTCACTACTCAATCTACCTACTTCACCCCCACCACATTTCTTTGTCCTTGACTTTCCAGTCTTGTTTTCTCCCCAGTAAGCAGATCAGTGCATTAGTTACTGCCTATAAATTAGGTTTGATCCATACATCAGACCATTTCTCCTTTCATGCAAAGTGGACAACCAATCCATATGATATTCTATCCACTGGGAAAACTTTCCTTTACCACACTTTCTGGGCCATCTCTAAGTAAGGTTGAAAAGCAGTGGCCATCTGCATTTGCTGGTACCAGCATACCATAAATAATAGACCCAGGAGTAAAGCAGGCCTGTGCCTTTTCCTCCTCTGTTTATAGGGAATCCCCACATGGCCTGTAGTCTAAGTTGAGTGAGATACAGCAACACATTAGCCACAGACACCACAGGAGTCTGAGCTGCCTGATCATGCAGTTACTTGTGTCTTCCAGACCTCCTCAGCTTGGTCTTGGATGGTCCATCCCCATTTAACATTGGAATGCTGCTGCATGTGCCCAATTTTATGATTTTGTGGGTTCAATAACATCCAGTCCATGATGGGTCATTTGGGACAGAGTTGATTAGTATGCCATAATCAGACGTTCATTCAGTCATTACCAGGACCCAGTAATAATCCAGGAGTTGCTTTTCAAACAGGGCATAGTTGTCAGAAGAGGAGAACATGACCTTATTCTGGAATCCTAGGAGTCTGGGTTGTGATTCTTTTACTGGGTCTTATCGGAGGCTCCACAGAGCATTTGTGTCAACCACAGAGGTCACTGGGTCTACTGGGTTGTAAGACATAAGTGGCAGACATTTTGTATCACTGCCTTGACTTGCTAGAGTCTTTTCATTGGGTATCACCTACAATTGACCCAGCATGTAGATCAGAGCATCATGCCCAAATGTAGTATATGTTGCCTCCAAAAGCAGAAGAGGCCCACCAAGGATTGTGTCCCTTTCTTCATGGTACAAGGCACAAAGTGAAGAAACTTCTCGCTCACTTCAGGGGGGCTATCCAAACATGCCCAAGTCCCCTGGATTTCCATAGAAACATCCCCCACTGTGGCCAAGCCCCTTGCTGGGTTTATTTCCCATCCTCTGGCATGCATGCTTTCTACTGTGGCAAATGGGGTCCTGGCTACTTCTCACTCATCAGGGCCAGTTAATATAACTTTATTAATACAGGACAATCTGACATTCTGTGAGATATCCAGATGATCGAGTTCCCTCTAGCCTATGTTGTAACAGAAATAGAACAGACTTAGCCCTTAAATAAAATAATGATACTAATCTCCCTGCTTCATGAAAGCAAACAGCTTTTGTTATCTTTGCTGATAGCGATGAACAAAAAGACTATGATATGGATGCCTGGGTGGCTCAGTCGGTTAAGCAGCTGCCTTCAGCTCAGGTCATGAACCCAGGGTCCTGGGATGGAGCCCCACGTCGGGCTTCCTGCTCAGCGGAGAGCCTGCTTCTCACTCTCGCTCTGCCTACTTGTGCTCTCTCCCTGTCAAGTAAATAAATAAAAATCTTTTTTAAAAATCTATGATAAATCAATAGCAGAATACTAGTAGAGTGTAGTGGGGGGCTGCGCTAATTTGTGCCAGTTAAGATGCTTTATCCGGATCCTCAGCTGAGCTTGGCACTACTCCCAAATGAACTTGAAATAATCTACATTCTCCAAGATGCTCTGGTGTTTGCATTATCCAAACAGGTGAGTTAAATGGAGATATGGTAGGAATTATCCATTCTGTGTTGTCTTTGAGTGAGTCATTAGTGTCTATAATTCCCCCAGAGATGTGTTGCTTTTTGTTTACCATCTTGGGTTGGAGGTCAGATGAGGGCAGTACCAGGGGCTCCTATTTGACCTCTTGCTACCTAATGCCACTTCATGGATCAGGGAGCCAGTATGAGGGTTCATCAATTTGCACAGTTATATCTGTTATCACTACCATCTGGGACAAGGGAAATGAGCACAGAGGCTTGGAACAAGACTTTGCAATAGGCTTGGAACAAGACTTCATCTATTACCTAAATTTGGTAAGTCCTTTCTCAATAGAGGAACCTACAATGGCATTTGGGGGTCTCCAGAAATTAGCATCGTATTAGAACCAGTATCTGGTAACTCCAGGGAGGTCTGGGTATAAATTTTTTCTACTGTATAGTCACCCTGTTAAATGAATACAGGTTCCTCCAAGGGAGGTCTGTGGCCACACTGCAGAGTCCTTCCTCAATGGGTCTTACCTCTTCCTCAATCAATGGTCTCCAAGCCTGTGTACTGTCTTAGATCTGGAAACTGAACAAGACACCAGGTCAGATTTCTGCCCACCTTCCCTAGAATTTTTTTCTGCTTTTCGGGTCAAGCTACTAGTTTAAGGAACCTTAGAAGTCTGCCCATCTACTTCATTCCTAAGGACTCTGTGATCAATTAGCTACCATCACAGAGCCCTACAAATCAAAATCTCTAATTTCCACTCAGAAACCCTCATGGCTTAGTGTAGTAATGTACTCCTTGCCCCTTGCTGCCACTTGGCCTCCACCACGCCAGGATTCCATTATTCCCATTGAAACTCCATTGCAGCATCTCCTACCCTCACTTCCAACCCAGGACTTTTCAAAGATGCTGGTGCTCCTTTCACTAATAATGTACTTTCCAATGTCTTAGGAAATGAGTCTCCTCCAGACCTTCTAGGGGGACATAGCAAGTTGCACATAAACAATTAATTAAAACATTTTTCTCTCCCTAAGCCTGTGGACCTCTCTCTGTACAGTATTCCAGGGAACTGACAACATATCATTCTCAGTGATTATATGTCAATACTAAGTCCAGACTTTAGTAAAACACCTCCACATAAAACACAGCACAGTGAAGTTCCCCAGAGCTACCTCTACCCTAGGCTTGGATGGGGAGCAATATTGCCAGAACTCTGTCCAATAGGAGACGAACACTGCCACTGCCAACCTGAGGCCTAGAGGAGAGAGAACCAAGGAACTAACTCCTGTTGGTGTTTCCTCCTGACCTTACCAATGGAAGCCAGAGGGCAATGGAGCCCAGTTGATTCATTCCAGAAAGGGTAGCCTTCCAGGGAACAAAACAGGGCAAAGAAGGTAAACAGTGAATTTGGAGAAGAAAATAAACACTATCCAGTATACATGTCAATGTATAAACATTAATTTTTAATGACTGCATATTATTTCATTGTATGAATATACCAGAGAGTTATATGTAACAGTCCTCTGCTCACGGATATTTAGGTTGTTTCCAATCTTGTTGTTGTCGACAGTACTGTTATCAATACTATATTATAATGAATAACTTGCACATACATTTTTATTATGATAGGACATAAGTACCAAATTTACATTTTAAGTATGCCATTCAATGTCATTTGAGTACATTGACATTACTGTGCAACCATTACCACCATCCATCTCCAGACAGTTTCATCTTCCCAAACTGAAACTCTGCACCCATTAAACAATAACTCCCCATTTATCGCTCCCCACCAGGCCGTAGTAACCACTATTCTGCTTTCTGTCTTTATGTATTTGACTACTCTAGGTACCTCATATAAGTGGGAGCATATTTGTCCTGTTGTATCTGGGTTATTTCATTTAGCCATTTATTTATAAGCTGCTTGTGGCTTATTTCACCTATTTCACTGAGACAAAATGCATCCATGTTGTAGCATAGATCAGAATCTCATTCTTTTTTAAGGCTGAACAACATTCCATTGTATGTATGCACATACGATATTTTGCATGTATAGTCACATACATGGGATAGAAATAGAATCACTTGATCCAAGGATGTATACATTTATAATTTTTATGTCTATTGCTGAACTGCACACTCCCTCACAATGCAGTAAAGGTTTTGTAGCAATTTATATTCCCATCAACAATCTATGAGAGTAATTCCTATATGCTTGCTAACACAGTATGTTGACTTTTAGATATCTGCCAACTGGATAAATAAAAGAAAAAGATAAAAAGATAGTATTATAAGTCTCTTATTATAAGTTGAGGATTGTATGTTTTAGGTGGGAAATGGGGACACTTTGAAATAATAAATATTTACTAAATATTAAGGAATAGTCAAAAGAAATTAGGAGAGGGCTATTTTTAAAATTCATCTTAGAGAGTAAAGATATTATATGTACCATAGCTGCCTAGCACCCATTTGCAGGCTGTCTTGATATTTCTATGCTCTGATCCAAAAGGACTAGCACAACTCACAAGGCCATTACTTTGGATCCTGACTTTTTTATTTGGGGGCCTGTCATCAGGTGGCAAGTGCCTTCTTGGTGGCCACCACAAGGGTCCCTCTTTTTGATAACTAACCCTTCTACTGAGAGAGAGAGGGGGAGAGAGAGAGAGAGAGAGAGAGAGAGAGAGAGAGAGAGAGAGAGACTGCTTCTCCTTCCTAGGGTCTTTGGTCTTGATTTTGGTTTCTCGTCTGTAAAGTACACCATGACCAGGTAATGGATGCCAGAGCTGACATCAGCCTTCAGGTGAGAAAGAAAGAGTTGGCCATGATATCTGTCATTCCACTGATCACCAGAGTGATACTGCCTCTCTAGTTGTTATCAACTTTCTCATGGCTGCTCACCAATCTTTTCAAAGCTATGTACTTAAAAATGCTAAACCAGACACAAGGGCTTAACAGGATAACTATGTCTTAATGTGAATCACAGACAACCCTGACAGAGCAGTCATGTCAGAACTAGTGTTCCTCAAACTTGTTTGATAATAAAAATCATTTGGGGTGTTTGTTAAAAATCCAGTTTGCCAGGCCCCTTCCCTGGAGATTCTGTTCCCTTTTTTTTTTTTTTAAGATTTTATTTATTTTGACAGAGAGAGGCACAGCAAGAGGGAACACAAGCAGGGGGAGTGGGAGAGGGAAAAGCAGGCTTCCCACCGAGCAGGGAGCCCGATGTGGGGCTCGATCCCAGGACCCTGGGACCATGACCTGAGCCGAAGGCAGACACTTAAGACTGAGCCACCCAGGAGCCCCTGGAAATTCTGTTTCAGTAGGTCATGAAAGGCAAGCAATGTGCCCAGGTCATGTGAGCAGTAAATGGCAGAGCCAGGACTCTTTGATTTCAAAGTCCTGCTCTTACACATTCTTATACACAATTACTAATTATATACATTTGGGCAAGTCACTTAATAACTGCCCTTTACAGAGGATTTTACAGTTTATGAAACAATTTCACACTATTATTTAATTCTTACAATCCTATGAAGTTGATAAAATTACCCCCACTTTATAGAGGCTGAGAAAAGTCAAGTGACTGGCTAAGGCAGGGGTCACATATTCAAATGCCTCTAGAGACCAGGCAGTTTCATCCATTTTTTTTTAATCACCGATTCATTCATTTATCTCTTTAACAAGTAAGCATTTACTCATTTATCCATTTAAGAAGTATTTATTGAGTACTGACGATGAGGGATGCAGTAGTGAATGTATAAAACCCTTGCCTTCATGGAGGTCACATTCAAGGAGGAAAATAACAAGCTCATACAGAACAAATGAATAAGATAATTTTAGAATATGATAAGTACTATGGAAACAATAAAACATCCTTTTTAGTGGGAGTGGGAGGCACTTTGCCTATGGTTGTCTGCTATGATAGCTTCTAGCCTACATGTATCTATTAAGCATTTGAAATATGGCTACTCCACATCGAGATATGTCATAAGTATAAAATACACACTGGATTTCAAAGACTTGGTACAAAAAAAAACACGAATGTAAAATATCCCAATCATAATTTGTATATTTATTACAAGTTGACATGATATTTTAAACATATTGGATGAAATAAAATATATTGTTAAAATCAATTTCACCTGGTTCTTTTTACTTGTTCTTAATGTAATGTAAAATTACATGTGTGGCTCTTATTTGTGACTCCCATCATGTGTCCTTTGAATGTTGCTGATCCAGATGGACCAAGGAAAGCCTTTCAGAAGCAGAAACCTCAGTGATGAGAGAGTTAACCATAAGAAGATCTGAGAGATGGGCTTCCCCAGGAAGAGGGAACTGTGGGGGAAACTCACATAAGATGGACTGTGACTCTCGACCTTGGGGAACGACCGGGAGTGGTGGAATACAGGAGTGTTTCCCGCCCAAATCATTCAAATCCAAAATGTTTAAACACCGTGAAGAGTAAGAAGTGAGTGAGTTGGATCCGTAGCGGGAGCGGAGAGCGGACCGCAGAGAGCCCTGAGCAGCCCCGCCGCGGCCAGCTTAGTTACCATCACACCCCGGGAGGAGCCGCAGCTGCCGCCGCCAGCCCCGACCACCATCACAGGGCCCATGAGCAGAGAGGCCGAGACCCTGCAGCCGCGCGTCCCCCCACTGCCCCTGCCCTCCGCGCTGCCGACACCAAGCCCCGGGGCGGCCCGGGCGGCCTCACATCGGCGGCGCCTGCCGGCCAGGACAAAAAAATCATCACAACAAAGGTTTTGGGAACAGTAAAATGGTTCAGTGTAAGAAACGGATATGGTTTCCTCAACAGGAATGACACCAAGGAAGATGTATTTGTACACCAGACCGCCATAAAGAAGAATAACCCCAGGAGGTACCTTCGCAGTGTAGGAGATGGAGAGACTGTGGAGTTTGATGTTGTTGAAGGAGAAAAGGGTGCGGGGGCAGCAAATGTGACAGGCCCTGGTGGAGTTCCAGTGCAAGGCAGTAAACATGCAGCAGACCGTAACCAGTATAGACGCTATCGACGTCGCAGGGGTCCTCCACGCCATTCCCAGCAGAATTACCAGAATAGTGAGAGTGGGGAAAAGAACGAGGGATCGGAAAGTGCTCCCGAGGGCCAGGCCCAACAGCGCCGGCCCTACCGCAGGCGACGCTTCCCACCTTACTACATGCAGAGACCCTCCGGGCGTCGACCGCAGTATTCCAACCCTTCCTGTGCAGGGAGAAGTGATGGAGGGTGCTGACAACCGGGGTGCAGGAGAGCAAGGTAGACCAGTGAGACAATATGTATCGGGGTTAAAGACCACGATTCTGCAGGGGGCCTCCTCGCCAAAGACAGCCTAGAGAGGATAGCAATGCGGAAGATAAGGAAAATCAAGGAGATGAGACCCAGGGTTAGCAGCTACCTCAACGTTGGTACCGCCGCAACTTCAATTACGGATGCAGACGCCCAGAAAACCCTAAACCACAAGATGGCAAAGAGACAAAAGCAGCCGATCCACCAGCTGAGAATTCGACCGCTCCCGAGGCTGAGCAGGGCGGGGCTGAGCAAATACCGGCTTACCACGTCTACCCCCCATCATCTGGTTTAGCCCTCCAATATGAAGAAGTGAAGATGAAATTCCAGCAATAAGAAATGAACAAAAGACGGGAGCTGAAGACCTTAAGTGCTTGCTTTTTGCCCATTGACCAGATAAATAGAACTATCTGCATTATCTACGCAGCATGGGGTTTTTATTATTTTTACCTAAAGACGTCTCCTTTTGGTAATGACAAACGTTTAAAAAAACCCTGGTTTTTCTCAATACACCTTTAAAGGTTTTTAAATTGTTTCATATCTGGTCGAGTTGAGATTTTTAAGAACCTCATTTTCAATTTGTAATAAAAAGTTTAAAGCTTGATTTTTTCAAAAAAAATAATCAACAAACAGCAAGCACCCATTAATAAAGGTCTTAAAAAAAAAAAAAGAATACGAAGTGAGTGCCTGAGTTGTTTTCTACCTTGGTCACCCTGCCTTTAGATCTTATTCTTCCCCACCCTTAAAAGAAGTAAAAGTACCCTGCGTGGGAAAACCAGATCAGCCCTGTCAATTCAACCAGCTCAGCTGAGCAGTGGGCAGCAGTCAGCCCTCCCTCAAATCCAATCACACAGCCAGAAAATACTAGGAGAATTTTTCTTCTGATTTCAAATCCCATGTTCTTTCCACTTAGCCTGTTTGGGGCAACAGATCCCTTTGAGAATCTGAGGAACACTATGGGCCAAGTCTCCCTCCATTACTACCACCACAATATGCCCACATTAATACTACATATAATTTAAGGGGCTAAGAGGTCCTCCTCCAAAGCCCATTTATGAGCCCCAGACTGAGCTCTGTTGTACAGATATCTGGCTCCCTTCTATGCCCCAAAACTATAGCATGGAGATAATGACATCAGTTTCCTTTACATCACTGAAATACTGTGAGGACTGAACGAGATGATGTTAGTGAAACTGCTGTCTGAATATAAGGTATTACTGTTATATTCAGCCAGGATTTAAGGGCCCATAATAGTAGTGCTAACGCCTTGCAGGGGTTTTTTTAACTGAAGATTTACCAAGATTTGGAATTAGAGATTTACCAAGAAATGGAAGAGCCCAAGTAATTTTCAAGTGATATAAGAAATTTGGGGGAATCTGTTCTAGATCAGTGTTTCTCAATACTGCCTGTATCTTAGAATCACTAAGAGAACTTTTTTAAAATTCTGATGAAATAGTACAACCCCTGAGAAGGGAATAAGTAATTTCTAGAAAATTTGCATGTGGCTTCTGACCCAGGAACCCTACTTCCAGGACTCAATTTCAAAGATGTGACGGTAAATTTTGAAAAGAAGGTGAGTACAGGCTATTCATTGCTGCACTATTTCCAATATCAAAAGCCTGGAAACAACCCAAATGCTGAGAGAGAAAGGATTAACATGCTTAAGACTGAACATTTGCAGGCTAGTTTTCCAGAAAAGTAGTGGGCCTCCTGTGAATCTCCCTGGAAATTTTTGTGGCCCTGTGCTTCAGGTGATCAATTCTAGTCAGCTTAAATCTCAGCACCCACCCACCCCCATCCTAATGATCCCACGGTCAGGGCTGGAACTCAATCCTGAACACTTCTGTGGAAAATCCTGCCAGAAAGCCACCTCCAAGAGGTATAACTACATGGCTTGGACCTCAGCCCTCTGATCACTGTGAGAAGGCTGGTGATTCTCCTAACCTGAAAAACTGATGTGGCAGGATCAGACCAGGAATTAGGAGATGCCTCACTATATTGCAATGGCATCCAGTCCTGATGATGGAGGAGGAGTCAGTGCTTCCTCCATCTTTTAACTTAAATGCCTCATGGCACAAGAAAGGGACTCTGGGCTTCAGATCCACCTAGGATAGACAAGGAGAGACTAATCCTGCAAGTTTTTCCTAGTGAGTACTGTGCTAACCGGCCTGACATGCATACTACTTGATCATTTGCCCATTTTTACACTCAATTGGTACAGTGAGCTGGGCATCTGGCCAGGCAGCCACTATAACTTTCTGCAAAATAATCAGCAGATCAGGAATCAAAGTCCAACTAGGGGGTAGGACAAATCTCCTTCAGGTAGCATGGCCAGCTGTTGGGATTAGTCACTAATTGTACGTGGGAATCTCATGAAACCTCAGCAACAGAAGACCCAGAGGGTAAAGACTTCTTGGAATAGAATTATTTTGTTGTTAGTAATAACCTGGCAAGAGAGTTTCTGAGGAAGGAGTGGCTCCATTGAAATGAAGGCTGAACCAGCACTTGATACCAGTACCTTTCTATAATCACTGAAGAATGTTTACCTTGGGGTACCTGGGTGGCTCCGTTGATTAGGCGTCCAACTCTTGGCTTCTGCTTGGGTCATGATCTCAGGGTCGTGGGATCTAGCCCCAAGTTAGGCTCTGTACTCAGCGGGGAGTCTCCTTGGGATTCTCTCTCTCCCTCTGCTCCTCCCCCTCCCCCCTATGTGCTCTCTCTCAAATAACAAATAAATAAATCTTTAAAAAAAGAAAGAAAGAAAGAAAGAATGTTTGCCTTATGCCTGACCACTTAGTACCTGAGATGGAGGGGTGTTAGAAAAAGACACAGATCACCCTAAAGACTGGCACAAGAAGGATCCCAAAATTATACTCCCTCCCTTCTAGGATAACTAGTAAAATAGGCAAAATGAAACAAAAGAACCTGACTTTGTACTTTGCCTAGTTCCATTAGTCCATTGAGAAATTGCAAAATGGTGATAATCTAATTCTATTATTCCTTTTTCATTTATTAGAATTTTTCCATAAAGAATTTTTCTTCATCCAGTTTTTTTACATCTTGAGGTGCCATGCAGGAAAGGCAAGAAAATTCCAGGCTCATTTCCTATATTTCCTGTCCCAGATTCAACCCATGTGTTTCTCCAAAAAAGTTTTGGTACTTTTTGGTGAGAAATTATGTTTACAAACTATAATATGGGCTTACAGGTGCTTATTGCTTCTAGGCTGCTTATTTTTTATATGCCTTTTTTTGTAAACAGAGTTAGGACTCACTTATTTTTTTTTAAAGAAGATATATTAGGATTTTATTCTGACCTTTCCGATTCAAACTTAGGGTTAAAAAGTTTTTATATACCTCTCTTGTTTTATGTTTATATCTGTTTTCTGTCTCCTGAAAACTTAGTTCTTTATGACATTAGCATCATCCGTTTGCTCTGTCTTACCTGCCAAGATACATCTTCTGATCACAGAGAAAGGCCCAGTGATGTGAAACAACAGGAAATACATACATCATCACCTAAGAAATATCCTTGCTAAAAATTCCAACCTGATGGGGTATCTGGGTGGCTCTGTCATTAAGCATCTGCCTTCAGCTCAGGTCATGATCCCGAGGTCCTGGGATCGAGCCCCACATCGGGCTCCCTGCTCCGCGGGAAGCCTGCTTCTCCCTCTCCCACTCCCCCTGCTTGTGTTCCCTCTCTCGCTGTGTCTCTCTCTGTCAAATAAATAAATATGATCTTTTTAAAAAATTTAAAAAAAAATAAAAATTCCAACCTGAATATGAAGTAGACCTAATTATTGATTTTCTCAAAATCAGGAAATAAAATAATATGATAGGACCATATGGATGCAGTCAGCAAAGTTCAAATTGTAAGGAGTTTGGGGAAGATGGTGGAGTAGAAGGATCCTGAGATCACCTTGCCCCCCCCCTCACATACACACACACCAAGATAACAGCCACATTTATGCAACTAACTCAGAAAATGATCAGAAGACTGGCAGAACAGACCTTCCACAGCTAATCATAGGAAGAAGGCCACATTGAAAAGGGTAGGAGGGGTGGAGGCACAGCCAAGAACAAAACCCCCAGTAAGATTAACAACAAACGAGTGACATCCCAAGCATGGAGAAGTGAGAGGATCAGACCCCACCCCAGGCACTGGAGACCCACACTGGGAAGACAAGTCTTTATAGCATCTGGGTTTGAAAACCAATGGGGCTTAATCCAAGGAACTTTAGTGGGCCTTAACTCCAGTAGCTTTTAAAAAACAGCAAGCTTAACTCCAGGAGAGCTAGAGGGTGATAGGAAACTGAGTCCCTGAGCTTAAAAAGCCTGAAAACTCAGCCTGAGACACAGCACAGAAGCAGCAGTTTGAAGAGTACATGGGGTATACATTAAGGAGATTTACTGACTAATCTTAATGCTGGAGGGACGGGGATCTTTAAGAGATTTCTCCTGGATCTCAGCAACAAAAAAGCTAGCAGGCTCCACTTCTCTTCCCCTCCCTCTGCCTAGATATCAGGACACTTGCTGGAGCCAGAGCTGCATTTTCCATCTGCCTTGCTAGCACCTACCCTTGTTTCCCTGACAGTCCCACTCAACCCTCCCACCTTGGTAAGCGCCCATCCAAAGCTGCTCTTGCCCTGTCACACCTTGTAGGCAGCCCTTGCAAGACTCAACACTACTCAAAAGTGACTCCTGCCCTGGGAAGAGGGGGAGTTAGCTGCAGACACCAGCATGCCTGAAGTTCCAGCAGTCCAGGCTTTCAGCTGGCTATGCAGGGAACAAGCCCTGCCCTCCAGGGCACCCGCAACTATGGCAGAAAGGCTAAGTGCAGATAGCTAGGCTGCCTGCTAGCCCCAACCACCAATAATCACACGGTGACCTCAGATAGGCCTTTCAACAGTGTTAGGACCAAACCCCACCCAGTGCACTCAGAGCAGCTCATTTCAGCCAACTGAGCTAAAGGCAAATGAAGCTAAGCCACAACAGGAGGGTGCATGCAGCCCACACTAGGGACACCCCTGGAGCACCAGGTTCTGTTGACCTAGAAGGGGATTGCATTATGGAGCATCATAGGACCTCTTCCATATAAGGCCACTACTTTCAAAACTAGAAGATGTAGCTGTAGCTATTACATCCCTAATAAATAGAAACAAACACAGAGGGTTAAACAAAATGAGGAGACACAAAAACATGTCCCAAATTAAAGAACAAAACAAAACTACAATATAGAGCTACACAAAAGGGAGATAAGCAACATGCCTCATAAAGAATTCAAAGTAATGATCATAAAAATACTCACTGGACTTGAGAAAAGAGATGATGAGCTCATTGAGAACTTCAACAGAAATAAATATAAAGAACCAGTCACAGATGAAGAACACAATAACAAATTAAAAAGACACTAGAGGGAATCAAGAACAGATTAGATGAGCAGACGCACAGATGAGTGATCTGGAAGACAGCATAATGGAAAGCAACCAAGCTGAACAGAAAAAAGAATAATAAAAAATGAGAATAGGTTAAAGGAACTCAGCAACACCATCAAACATAATAACATTTGCATTATAGGAATCCCTGAAGAAGACAGAGAGAAGGGAACAGAGAGCTGAAGGGGCACCTGGGTGACTCAGTTGACTGAGAGTCCAACTCTTGATTTCAGCTCAGGTCATGATCTCAGGGTCATGAGATTGAGCCCCATGTTGGGCTCCATGCCGGGCATGGAGCTTGCTTAAAAACTTCCCTCTCCCTCTCCCTTTTCCCCTCCCCCCACTTGTGTGTGCATGTGTGCACATGATCTTGAAAGAAAAGAAAGAAAGAAAGAAAGAAAGAAAGAAAGAAAGAAAGAAAGAAAGAAAGAAAGAAAGAAAGAAAAAGAAAAGCAAAAAAAAAAAAAAAAGAAAGAAAGAAAGGAAAGGAAAGAAAAGAAAGAAAAGAATAGCTGAAAACTTCCATAATCTGAGAAGGAAAAGACCTGAATGGTCCAGGAATCACAGAGCTCCAAACAAGATTAACCCAAAAAGGTCCACACGAAGACACTTAATAATTAAAATGACAAAAAGTAGTGATAAGGAGAGAATTTTACAAAGTAGTGAGAGAAAACAGTTACATATATATGGCCATCAGCTGATTTTTCAGCAGAAACTTTGCAGACCAGAGAAAGTGGCATGATATATTCAAAGTGCTGAAAAGTAAAAACCTACAACTGAGACTACTCTACTCAGCAAGGTTATCATTCATAATTGAAGGAGAGATAAAAAGATCCCCAAACAAAAAAAGTTAAAGGAGTTTATCACCACTAAACCAGTCTTACAGGAAATGTTAGAGGGAATTCTTTAAGTGTAAAAAAAAAAAAGCTATAAGCAGAACGAAATTATGAAAGGAAAAAAATTCACCAGTAAAAGCAAACATATAATAAAGGCAGTAGATTAATCACTTATAAATCACTCATGGAGGTTAAAACAAAAATGCAGTAAAATCAATTATCTACACAAAATAGTCAAGGGATACACAAAAAAATATGTAAAAAATGACATTATATATATAAAATATGAGACAGGGTAAAAATTTTGAGCTTTTAGAATGTGCTTGAGTTTAAGTGAACATCAATTTAATATGGACTGCTATAAATATAAGATGTTATATATGAACCCAACGATAACCATAAATTAAAAAGCTATAATAGAGGGGAACCTGGGTGGCTCAGTGGGTTAAGCAGCTGCCTTTGGCTCGGGTCATGATCCCAGGGTCCTGGGATTGAGCCCCACGTTGGGCTCCCAGCTCAGCAAGGAGTCTGCTTCTCCCTCTACCCCTCCTCCCCACTTGTGCTCTCTCTCTCTCTCTCTCTCAAATAAATAAATCAAATCTTAAAAAAAAAAAAACCTATAATAGATACACAAAAACTAAAGAGAAAGAAATCCAAGCATAACACTAAAGAAAGACATTAAAGAGAGCAAAAGAGGCAAAAAAGAACAGAGAACTATAAAAGCAACCATCAACAACTAGCAAATGGCAATAAGTACATGCATATCAGTAGTTATTTCAAATGTAAATTGACTAAATGCTCCATTCAAATGATATAGAGTTATGGAATGGATGAAAAAACAGAACCCATCTATATGCTGCATATAAGAGACTCACTGTAGACCTAAAGACACATACAGACTAAAAGGGAAGGGATGGAAGTGGGGAAAAAAAAAAAAAGCCAGGGTACCAATAGTTAGGTAAAATACACTTTAAAACAAAGACTGTAATAAGAGACAAAGAAGGCAATACATAATGATAAAGGGATCAATCCAACAAGAGAATATAACAATTAAAATATCTATGCACTCAACATAGGAACACCTAAATACATAAAGAAAAAATTCAGATATAAAGGGAGCAA
Source organism: Eumetopias jubatus (assembly GCF_037043125.1). Classification (NCBI taxonomy): domain Eukaryota; kingdom Metazoa; phylum Chordata; class Mammalia; order Carnivora; family Otariidae; genus Eumetopias; species Eumetopias jubatus. The sequence goes on from NW_028274812.1 coordinate 98,033,434, forward strand.
CTGACAGTAATACAATAATAGTAAGGGACTTTAACACCCCACTTAAAGCAACGGTAGATCATCCAGGCAGAAAATCAACAAGGAAACAGTGGTTTTGAATGACACATTAGACCAGACTGATCTAACAGTTACACAACATTCCATCCAAACACAGCAGTATACACATTCTCTGCAAGTGTACAAGAAACATTCTCCAGGATAGATCATATGCTGGGCCTCAAAACAAGTCTCAATAAATTTAAGAAGATTGAAATCATATTATGCATCTTTGCTGACCACAAAAATATGAAACAAGAAATCAATTAAAAGAAAAAAATCTGAGAAAAATGTGGAGGCTAACTTGCTACTAAACAACAAATGGGTCAATCAAGAAACCAAATAGGAAATCAAAAAAATACATGGGGACAAATGAAATGAAAACACAACAGTCCAAAATCTTTGGAATGCAATAAAAACAGTTCTAAGAGGGAAGTTTATAGAGGCCTACATCAAGAAATAAGAAAAATCTCAAATAAACAACTTAACCTTACATCTAAAAAGAGGTAGAAAAAGAGCAAACAAAGCCCAAGCTATTTAAAGGAAGAAAATAATAAAGATCAGAGCAGTAATAAATGAAATAGGGACCAAAAAAAAAAAATTACTGAAATCAAGATTTGGTTCTTTGAGAAGATAAACAAAATTGATGAACCTTTAACCACACTCATCAAGAAAAAAAAAAGATAACACAAATAAGTAAACTCAGAAACAAAAGGGGAAGTAACTTATATCACAGAAATACAATGGATTAGAAGAGGCTATTATGAAAAATTATATGCCAACAAATTGAACAACTAGAAGAAATGGAACAATTCCTAGAAACACAATGTATTCCAAAACTGGATCAGGAATAAATATAGTATCTGAACAGAGTGATTACTTGTAATGTAAGGAGACTGAATCAGTAATCAAAGACAAAAACCTCCCAACTAATAAGAGTCCAAGACCAGATGGCTTCATGGGTGAATTCTACCAAACATTTAAAGAATTAAAACCTATTCTCAGGTGCCTGGGTAGCTCAGTCGGTTAAGCATCTGCCTTTGGCTCAGGTCATGATCCCAGGGTCCTGGGATCGAGTCCCGCATCAGGCTCCCTGCTCAGCAGGGAGTCTGCTTCTCCCTCTCCCTTTCCTACACACTCTCTCGGTCTCTCTGTCAAATAAATAAATAAAATCTTTAAAAAAAAAAGAATTAATACCTATTCTTTGCAAAATATTGCAAAAGAGAGAGAGAGAGAAAGGAAAGCTTCCAAATTTTATCTACAAGGCCACAATTACCCTGATACCAAAATCAAACGGACACTAAAAAACAAAACAAAACAAAAACAAAAACAAGCTACAGGCCAATATAACCAATGAACAAAGATGCAAAAATCCTCAACAAAATATTAGCAGACTGAATTCAACAATACATTTTAAAGATCATTTGCCATGATCAAGTGGGATTTATTCCAGGGTTGCAAGTGCGGTTCAACATTCACAGATCAATAAATGTGATACATCATATTTCCAAGAGAAAGGATGAAGACCATATAATCATCTCAATATTCAGAGAAAGCATTTGACAGAATCCAACATTTGTTCATGATAAAAACTCTCAAGAAAATGGGTTTAAAGGGAACACCCTTAAACAGAATATGGACCATATATGAAAACCCACAGCTAACATCATACTCCATGGGGGGAAAACTGTTCCTCATCTTAGAGGAACAAGAATGCCCACTCTAACCACTTTTATTCAACATGTACTAGAAGTCCTAGCCAGAGCAACCAGACAAGAAAAAGAAATAAAAGGCTTCCAACCTGATAGGGAAGAAGCACAACTGTCACTATTTGCAGATGACGTGATACTATATATGGAAGACATTAAAGACTCCACCAGAAAACTATTATAACTGAAAAGTTAATTCAGTAAAGCTTTGGATACAAAATTAATACACAAAGATATTTTGCATTTCTCTACACTAATAATGAATTCCATTTAAATTCCATTTAAAATTGCACCACCCCTTCCCCTACTCGTGCTCTCTTTCTCTCTCTCAAACAGATAAGTAAAATCTTGAAATATATATATATATACATATATATATACATATGTATATATATATATATTTATATATCTCCATCCATTAGTCTCAGGAGCAGGAAACATAACAGGCTTTCATAACACATAGAAGATTTTTAAAAAAAGACTAAAAAATAATAATACACAGAAGACAGAGACCTAGACAAAATGCCAAGACAGAAGAATTCACCCCAAATGAAAGAACAAGAAGAGGTCACAGCTGGGATCTAATCAAAACAGACATAAGTAATATGCCTGATCCAGAATTTAAAGGAACAATCATAAGGATATTGGCTGGGCTTGAGAAAAGTATAGAAGATACCAGGAGGTCCCTTACCATGGAGATAAAAGACCTAAGAACTAGTCAGGCAGAAATAAAAAATGCTATAACCAAGATGCAAAACCAACTAGTTGTAATGACCACAAGATGGAAGAAGCAGAGGAACAAATAAGTGATACAGAAGATAAAAGGATGGAAAATAATGAAGCTGAAAAGAAGAAGGAAAGAAAAATATTGGATCACAAATGTAAACTTCAGGAACTCAGCAACCCTATAAAGCATGGTAACATTTGCATCATAGGAATCCCAGAAGAAGAGAGGGGAAAGAGGCCAGAAGATTTGAGCAAATTATCCCTGAAAACTTCCCTAATCTGGGGAAGGAAACTGATATTCAAATCCAGTAGGCACAGAGAACTCCCATCAAAATCAACAAAAGCAGGCCAACACCAAGAAATATCATAGCAAAATTTGCAAAATACAGAAATAAGGAAAGAATCCTGAAAGCAGCAAGGGAAAGGAAAGCCCTAACCCTTAAGGGAAGACAAATCAGGTTAGTAGCAGATCTAGCCAAAGAAACTTAGCAGGTGAAAAGACAGTGACTTAATACAGTCAACATGCTGAATGGGAAAAATATGCAACCAAGAATACTTTATCCAGCAAGGCTTTCATTCCAAATAGAAGGAGAGATAAGGAGTTTTCCAGACAAACAAAAACTAAAGTAGCTCATGACCACTAAACCAGCCCTGCAGGAAATATGAAAGGGAACTCTTTGAGTTGGAAAGAAAGACCAAAAGCAACAAAGACTAGAAAGAAACAGAAAAAAATCCCCCAAAACACTAACTTTACAGGTAATACAATGGCACTAAATTTATATCTATCAGTAATCACTCTGAATGTAAATGGACTAAATGCTCCAATCAAAAGACATGGGGTATCGGAATGGATAAAAAAAAAAACCATCTATATGCTACCTACAAGAGACATAATTTATTATTTTTTAAAGATTTTATTTATTTATTTGACAGAGAGAGAGAGAGAGAGAGAGACAATGAAAGAAGGAACACAAGCAGGGGGATTGGGAGAGGGAGAAGCAGGCTTCCCGCGGAGCAGGGAGCCCAATGCGGGGCTCGATTCCAGGACCCTGGGATCATGACCTGAGCCAAAGGCAGATGCTTAACGACTAAGCCACCCAAGCACCCCACAATTTATTTTTTTAAGATTTTATTTGTTTATTTGACATAGTACAAGCAGGTGGAGCAGCAGGAAGAGGGAGAAGCAGGCTCCCACTGAGCAGAGAGCCTGACGCCGGGCTCAATCCCATGACCCCAGGATCACGATTTGAGCCGAAGGCAGACACCTAACCAAGAGAGCCACCCAGGTACCCCAAGACTCATTTTAGACCTAAAGACACCTGCATATTGAAAGTGAGAGGATGAATAATGATTTATTATGCTAATGGACATCAAAAGAAAGCTGGAGTAGCCATACTTATATCAGAAAACTAGATTTTAAATGAAAAACTATAACAAGAGATGAGGAAGGGCACTATATCACAATAAAGGGGTCCATCGGACAAGAAGATCTAACAATTGTAAATATTTATGCCCCCAACTTGGGAGGAACCAAATATATAAATCAATTAATAACAAACATAAAGCAACTCACTGATAACAGTACAATAATAGTAGGGGACTTTAACACCCTACTGATAGCAATGGACAGATAATCTAAGCAGAAAATCAACGAAACAATGGCTTTGAATGACACACTGGACCAGATGGACTTAACAAATATTCAGAACATTTCATCCTAAAGCAGAATACACCTTCTTTTGTACTGCACATGGAATATTCTCCAGAATAGAATACATACTGGGTCACACACAAATCAGGCCTCAACCAGTACAAAAAGATGGAGATCATACCATGCATATTTTCAGGCCACAACACTATGAAACTTGAAGTCAACCACAAGAAAAAATCTGGCAAGACCACAAATACATGGAGGTTAAATATCACCCTACTAAAGAATGAATGGGTTAACCAGGAAATTAAAGAAGAAATTGAAAAAATATGTGGAGCAAATAAAAATGAAAACATGACAGTCCAAACCTTTGGAATGCAGCAAAGACAGACACAAGAGGGAAGTACATAGCAATACAGGCCAACATCAAGAAGCAAGAAAAATCTCAAATACACAACTGGACCTTACACCTAAAGAAGCTAGAAAAGGAACATCAAATAAAGCCTAAAGCCAGCAGAAAAAGGGAAATAATAAAGACTAGAGCAGAAATAAATGATATGGAAATAAAACAAAACAAAACAAAAACAACACAGTAGAACAGATCAATGAAACTAGGAACTTTGGTTCTTTGAAAGAATGAATAAAATTGATAAGTCCCTAGCCAGACTTATCAAAAAGAAAAGAGAAAGGACCCAAATAAATAAAATCACAAATGAGAGATCACTAACAATACTGTAGAAATAAAAACAATGATAAGAGATTATGAAAAATTATATGCAAACAAATTGGGCAATCTGGAAGAAATGGATAAATTCCTAGAAACATATAAACTACCAAACTAAAACAGGAAGAAATAGGAAATTTGAACAGACCCACAACCAGCAAAGAAATTGAATCACTAATCAAAAATTTCCCAATAAACAGAAGTCCAGGGCCAGATGGCTTCCCAGGGGAATTCTACCAAACATTTAAAGAACAGTTAATACCTATTCTTCTCAAACTGTTTCAAAAAATAGAAATAGAAGGAAAACTTCCAAACTCATTCTAGAAGGCCAGCATTACCTTAGTTCCAAAACCAAATACCCCACTCAAAAGAATTATAGGCCAATATCCCTGATGAACATGGATGTAGAAATTCTCAACAAAATACTAGCAAGTTGAATCCAACAATACATTAAAACAATTATTCACCATGATCAAGTGGGATTTATTCCTGGGTTGCAAATGTGGTTCAATATTCACAAATCAATCAATGTGATACACATTAATAAAAGAAAGGACAAGAACCATATGATCCTGTCAATAGATGCAGAAAAAACATTTGACAAAGTTTACAGCATCCATTCCTGATAAAAACCCTCAAAAAAGTAGGGACAGAGGGAACATACCTCAACATCATAATGGCCATTTATGAAAGACCCACAGCTAGTATCATCCTCAATAGGGAAAAACCGAAAGCTTTTCCCCTATGGTCAGTAACAAACAGAGATGTCCACTCTTACTACTGTTATTTAACGTAGTACTGGAAGTCCCACCTTCAGGAATCAGACAACAAAAAGAAATAAAAGAATCCAAATTGGCAAGGAAGAAGTCAAACTTTCATTATTTGTGGACAGCCTGATATTCTATGTAGAAAACCTTAAAGACTTCACCAAAAAATTGTTAGAACTGATACATGAATTCAACAAAGTCACAGGATACAAAATCAATGTAGAGAGATTTGTTGCATTTCTAAACAGCAATAATAAAGCAGCAGAAAAAGAAATCAAGGAACTGATCCCATTTACAATTGCAACAAAAACTGTAAGACACCTAGGAATAAACCTAACCAAGGAAGTAAAAGATCTCTACTCTGAAAACTATAGAACACTTATGAAAGAAATTAAAGAGGACACAAAGAAATGGGAAAACATCCCATGCTCATGGAGTGGAAGAACAAGTATTGTGAAAATGTCTATACTACCCAAAGCAATCTACACATTTAATGCAGTCCTTATCAAAATACCACCAGCATTTTTCATAGGACTAGAACAAACAATCCTAAAATTTGTATGGAAACACAAAAGACCCCAAATAGCCAAAGCAATCTTGAAAAAGAAAAGCAAAGCTGGAGACATCACAATTCCAGACAGGGAACCATCAAAGTCCTAGAGAAGAACACAGGCAGCAACCTCTTTGACCTCAATGGCAGCAACTTACTAAACATGTCTCCAGAGGCAAGGGGAACAAAAGCAAAAATGAGCTATTGGGACTTCATCAAGATAAAAGACTTCTGCACGGTGAAGGAAACAATCAACAAAACTAAAAGGCAGCCTATGGAATGGGAGAAGATATCTGCAAATGACATAACTGATAAAGGGTTAGTATCCAAAATCTATAAAGAGCTTATCAAGCTCAACACCCAAAAAACAAATAATCCAGTTAAGAAATGGGCAGAAGACATGAATAGACATTTTTCCAAAGAAGACATCCAGATGTCCAACAGACACATGAAAAGATGCTTGATATCACTCATCAGGGAAATACAAATCAAAACCAGAATGAGGTAACATCTCACACCTGTCAGAATGGCTAAAATAACAACTCAGGAAACAATAGATGTTGGCAAGGATGCAGAGAAAGGGGGACCCTCTTACACTGTTGGTGGGAATGCAAACTGGTATAGCCACTCTGGAGAACAATACGTAGGTTCCTCAAAAAGTTAAAAATAGGGGTGCCTGGATGGCTCAGTTGTTAAGTGTCTGCCTTCAGCTCAGGTCATGGTCAGGGAGGGGGAGGGGGTCCCTGGGATCGAGTTCCGCATCAGGCTCCCTGCTCCGCGGGAAGCCTGCTTCTCTCTCTCCCACTCCCCCTGCTTGTGTTCCCTCTCTTGCTGGGTCTCTCTCTGTCAAATAAATAAATAAATCTTTACCAAAAAAAAAAAGTTAAAAATAGAACTACCCTATTACCAAGCAATTGCACTACTAGGTATTTACCCAAATGATACAAAAGTAGTGATTTGAAGGGGCATATTCAACCCGATGCTTATAGCAGCATTATCAGCAATAGCCAAATCATGGAAAGAGCCTAAATGTCCATCAACTGATAAATGGATAAAGACGTACATACCACCTATATATAGTTCCATATGCATATAATGGAATATTACTTGGCCATCAAAAAGAATGAAATCTTGCCATTTGCAAGGACATGGACAGAACTAGAGTGTATTACAGTAATTGATATAAGTCAATCAGAAAAAGACAAATACCGAATGAATATAATTTCATTCATGTGGAACTTAAGAAACAAAACAGATAAACATAGGGGAGGAAAAAAAGAGACAAATCATAAGAGACTCTAAATTATAGAGAACAAACTGAGGGTTGCTGGAGGGGAGGAAGGCAGGGAGGTGGGCTAAATGGGTGATGGGTATTAAGGAAGGCACTTGGGATGAGCAATGGGTGTTATATGTAAGTGATCAATCACTAAATTCTACTCCTGAAACCAATATTACACTATATGTTTAGAATTTAAATAAAACCTTAAAAAAAAAAAGTATAGAGCAAAGAAATAAACACATGCTTTTATGGTCAATTAATCTATGACAAGGAAGACAAGAATATGCAGTAGGGAAAAGACAGTCTCTTTAATAAATGGTGCTGGAAAACTGGATAGTTACATTTAAAAAAATGAAACTGGGCCACTTTTTTACACCATACACCAAAATAAACTCAACATTCATTAAAAACCTAAATGTAAGAACTGAAACCATAAAACTCCTAGAAGAAAACATAGGCCATGATCTCTTGGACATTATCTTTAACAACATATTTATGGATATGCCTCTTCAGGCAAGGGAGACAAAAGCAAAAATAAACTATGGAACTACACTAAAATAAAAAGCTTTTGCACAGCAAAGGAAACCATCAACAAAACAAAAAGACAACCCAGGGTTTGAGAGAAGATATTTGTAAGTGATATATCTGATAGGGCGTTAATATCCAAAATATAAAAATAACTTCTGCAACTCAGCACCCCCCTAAAAAAAAAAACTAATCTTACTAAAAAATGGACAAAGGACCTGAATAGACATCTTAAGAAGACATACAGATGGCCAACAGACACATGAAAAGATGCTCAACATCACTAATCATCAGGGATATGCAAATCAAAGCACAATGAGCTATCACCTCATACCAGTCAGATGGCTAGACTCAAAAAGACAAGAAATGACAAGTGTTGGTGACAACTTGGAGAAAATGGAACATTTGTGCACTGTTGGTGGGAATGTAAATTGGTGCAACCACTGTGGAAAACAGTATGGATGTTCCTCAAGAAAGTAAAAGTAGAAATACCATAGGATCCAGTAATTCCACTACTCAGTATTTACCCAAAGAAAACAAAGACACTAATTCAAAAAGATATATGTACCCCTGTTTATTGCAGCATTTACAATAGCCAAGATATGGAAGCAACCCAAGTGTCCATTAATAAATAAATGGATAAAGAAGATGTGGTATGTATGTGTGTGTGTGTGAGTGTGCATAATGGAATATTATTCAGCCATAAAAAGGAATGATATCTTGTCATTTGCAACAACATGGATGGACCTAGAGTGTATTTTGCTAAGTGAAATAAGTCAAAGAAAGACAAATACCATATGATTTCACTTATATGTGAAATCTAAAAAACAAAATAAAGAACAAACTAACAAAAAAACAGAAATAGACTCCTAAATACAGAAAACAAACTGGTGGTTGCTGGAGGAGAGGGTGGTGGTGGGGTAATGGGTAGAGTAGATAAAGGGCATTAAGAATTACAAACGTCCAGTTATACATTAAGTAAGTCACAGAGATTAAAAGTACAGCATAGGGAATATAGTCAATACAATACAATTGTATCATGACAGATGGTGACTACACTCATCCTGGCAAGCACTGTGTAATGCATAGAACTGTCAAATCAATGTATTGTACACTTGCAACTAATATAACACTGTATGTTAAATATAATTTAATAAAAAATAAACAATTTTTCACCACACCTGGGTAGCTCAGTTGGCTAAGCATCCAACTCTTGATTTTGGCTCAGGTAATGATCTCAGGTCCTGTAATCGAGCCCATCGTCAGGCTCTGCACTCAATGAGGAGTCTGCTTTTGCCTCTCTCCTTGCCCTTTGCCCTTCTCCCTTTGCCCCTCCCCCGCTCATACTCACTCTGTCTCTCTCTCTCTACCTTCACCAATAAATAAATCTTTTTTTAAAATCAAATAAACAATTTTTTAAAAGAAGGGAAAAACAACTGTGCTTTCCTGGGAAACTCCAGCTGATCATGGGGTATCACCCTTTTTGCATATTGTTGGATTTGATTTACTAAAATTTTGTTTAGAATTTTTGCATTTAGGTTTATGAAGGACATTGATCTGTAGTTTTCTTGTGATGTCTTTATCTGGTGTTTATCAATATCTGATAGTCCTGTACAATGAACTGGGAAATATTCCCTCCTCTTCAACTTTTCAGAAATGTTTATGTATCATTAGAATTTTATCTTTCCTTAAATGTTTAATACAATTCACAAGTGAAACCATTTGTACACAGGTTTCTTTTTCCTCCAGCTTTGAGGTATAATTGACAAAAATTGTGTGTGTGTGTGTGTGTGTGTGCGCGCGCATGCATATGTGTGTGTGTTAAACCTAAATGTGGGAAACTCCACAAAACAAATGACCAGTTTTTTTTTTAAAGAAAAACGTTACAAAAAAAAAAAAGAGTGCAGAGGAACCTCTAGATTAAAGGTAAGAGGTACAGTAACCAATGCAATATGTAGACATTGCATGGATTCTAATTAAAACAAACCTACTTCAAAAAGTTGCTTATGAGACAATTGGGGAAATGTGACAACTGACTGGATATTTGTTACATTAGGAATTTTATTTATTATTTTAGCTATGATATTGTGCTTTATATATAATTTTAGATAACATATCTAAGTAACCAAAGATGATATGATATACTTTTGGCAATTTTCTACAGAACAATTAAATAATGATGAAGAGTGAGAGAGGTTATGAAAGAAGTAATATTGACCATTTGTTGATAATTGTTGAATCTGGGTAATATATATACAGGGGGAATGGCATCATTATACTCTTCTATCTTTATCTTGGCAGATGAAGTTCTATCTTTAACTTTTCCATAATCACGTTTTTTTTTTAATTCTAATAGCCAAACCTTATGCCAGAGACTCTTATTCATGTGGTCTGAGATGAGGCACTGGGATGTTTTTAAAGCTCCAGATAATTCTAGAGTATAGCTCGCATTGAGAACTAACATTACAGGCTGAGTTTCTTAAGGACAAGAGCTGTGTCATGGTCCTTTTTATATTCCAAGCAGTACTGGGCACATAGCACCGTCTCAGTAATGTTGAATGTTTAATGAAATTATAAGAACGGCACTCTGTATTTTTATCTGACATGGGAAAATGAGGAAAGACTGAAGAAACATTGCAACCTCAAATGGAGGCCAGATAAAATAAACTAAGAACCTGCAACCTGCTTGATGGCCCTCTGCACCAACTTTACCATGTCCTCCTTCTGCCACCCAAACCTCCTCCTCCAACCAAAGGGAAAATTGTCTTCATTTTAGGGCCACTCCACTTATCCTCCAGACAGTCTGGATAAATTATAATAAACAAGTCTGCCAGGGACAAAATAAAATCATGAAACAGTTTTGTTATGTGAAAAGAGTTTTTTTTTTAATTATTAACCCACACTCTTTCTAGGATCAAAGGTACCAGGATCATCAATGAAAATTCACTCTTTTTTTATAGATTTTATTTATTTGAGAGAGAGAGAGTGGGAGGGAGAGAGAGAGAACCTAAAGCAGACTCCCCGCTGAGCACAGAGCGTGATGCGAGGCTCAATACCATGACTGCAAGATCATGACCTGAGCCGAAACCAAGAATCAGATACTTAAAAGACTGAACCACCCAGGCACCCTGAAAATTCACTCTTAACTAGCCATCAGATCTGTCATTTTTGTAGGAGTCAGCTGGAGAGCAAGGATCATGCTGCCAGGTGTAAATCTCATAGAAGTGTTTAGAGGGAATCAGTATCTCCTTTGCTTTGCACCTATCCACTGAGGGCTTTACCTGCCTGCCAATGGGCGCCTTACAGGGATGGCTGGATTCAGGCAACTGATGATTTCTCACCAGGACATCTGGGGCTGGTCCCTTCCTTTTCAGATATTTATTTATATCCAGCTGCTTTCTGAACATCCCATAAACACCTCAGACTCATCCAAAAGTGACTTCATTTTTTTCTGCCAAACCTTCTCTTCCTCTCATATGCTCTAACTCTAATGATGGTACCTCCATACACCTAATCTAGAAACCCATGTTAACCTTACTATTCCTCTTACTCAAACCAGACATCTAGGGAGGTGGGTCCTGCCAATGACATGGCCTATGTATTTCCCAGCTCCGTGCCTATCTCCGTGTCGTAGTTCAGGTTTTCTACTACAGCAGGGGTCTCTTCAAATCCACCTGCCACTTTAGCAGAATAATCTACCTAAAATGATATGTCCATGTTATTCCCAATGATCTCCTTCATTTTCTAAATTAAGTCTAAGCTCCTTAATTGGGTATACAAGACCCTCTGTGACCTGGCCTTTGCACACTTTCACAGTCTCATCTCTCACCACCCCGACAGGACATTTTATGTGCTAGCAATTTAAAAATATTTGTAAGTCCACACATCCTGTTTCTTGCTCCTGTGCTTTTGCTAGGATTATTTCTCAGCATGGAATACCCTTCTCTCTAATCTCACATCCTCTTATCAGTCTTCACAACTTTACCCATACCTTCATCCTCTAAGTCCCAACCAAGACATCACTTTATAGGAAGTCTTCACTAATCTGAACACACACATACATGCATACACACATACCACCCAAGTTAGGTTCTGTGCCCTTCTCAATGCTGCCATTATACCCTGGACATTTTTCTATCACTACAATTATCAAATGATTCTCCACTCATTTGTTCATATACCTACCTTGTGCAAAGGACTGTGGCCCATTGTGGCCCACAGCTGTGTCTTAGTGTTTTAATCTCTCAAGTGCCTGGCCTACTACATGCATCTGGCATGCAGTAAGAACCAAATGTCTTTGTTTTGAATGAATGAACAAAGGTGTGATGGACTAGGTCAAAGCAGGCATGCCAATGAAAAAAGTATTGCAACCAAATTAATGAAATCTTGAATCAAGGCAAGAGAAATAAGAACGGGGACAAGGAGAAAAGACTGAGGGGTTTTAGAGACCAACTCAATGGAGCTTTAGCAGCTGAGCAGAGGAAAAGATCATGGATGACTTGGTGGCATCTTCCTTTGGTGATAGAAGGGAGATGAAAATGCAGGGAAAGCTATACTTTTGTGAGGGAAGAGGCAAAATAGTGAGTTCTGTTTTAGACATGTTGGATCTGAGGTATCAGACAGAAACAAAGTGGTTGGAGAGATGGGAGTTATCGACCTGAGTGGTGTTGAAACCATGGCATGGCTTAATTCAGCCAGAAAAAGTATAAAGACTGAGCATAAAAGACCATCTGTTGTCTTTGATCTTCATTTTAAAGCTTCTCTTCTCTCCTTAATGTTATTCTTGACACTTGGTTTAACCTGATTTCTTTGTACCAAAATTGATGTGCCCTGGAAGAAAGAAGAATCCACAGTGTGATTTGCCTGTCCAGATTCCCTGGGAATAGGTTGACAAAGGGATGCCTCCTGAGACCAAATGTATCAGGGATGAGAATGAAAATGGTGTACTAAGAGTAAAAAGTAAATAGTTAAAAGAAAAATATGAATGACAACAGAAGTCAGGGAGAAGGATGAAAAGTGGGTGAGTGAGGAATTATATAAAATATAAACAGAAATAGGAAAGGCACAGCTATATTGAAAATAGATGTAAAAATAATAAAATATTAGCAAACCACATTCAACAACACATTAAAAGGATCATTCACCACGATCAAGTGGAATTTATTCCAGGGATGCAAGATTTGTTCAATATTCACAAAATCAATGTAATATACCACATTAACAAAACAAATGATATAAATCATATTATCTCACTAGGTGCAGAAAAAGCATTTGACAAAACTCAACATTGATTTATGATAAAAACTCTCTACTCTCAAAGTGGGTTTAAAGGGAATATACCACAACATAACAAAGGCCATATATGAAAACCACACAGCTAATATCATATTCAATAGAGAATTTCACCGCTTTCATTCAACATAGTAGTGGAAATCCTAGCTGCAGCAATAAGAGGAGGAAAATAAATAGACGACATCCAAATTGGTAAGGAAGGAGTGAAACTGTTACTATTTGCAGATGACATGATACTGTACATAGAAACCCTGAGATCTCCACCAAAAAACTATTAGAAGTAATTAATGAATTCAGTAAAGTTGCAGGATACAAAATTGTTATACAGAAATGCGTTGCATTTTTATACATTAATAACAAAGTAGCAGAAAGAGAAGTCAAGAAAACAATTCCATTTACAATTGCATCAAAAACAATAAATACTTAGGAATAAAGTTTACCAAGCAAGTGAAGGACCCATACTCTGAAAACTGTAAGACACTGATGAAAGAAATTGAAGGCAACACAAACGTAAAGACATACTATGGTCTATGGGTTTGAAGAATTAACACTGATTTTTAAATGTTCATACCATTCAAAGCTATCTATAGACTCAGTACAATCCCTATCAAAATACCAACAGCATTTTTCACAGAACTAGAACAAATAATACGAAAATTTGTATGTAACTACAAAAACCCCAAATAGTTAAAAGCAATCTTTTTTTTTAAAGATTTATTTATTTATTTGAGAGAGAGAGAATGAGAGAGAGAGAGCATGAGAGGGGGGAGGGTCAGAGGGAGAAGCAGACTCCCTGCTGAGCAGGGAGTCCGACGTGGGACTCGATCCGGGGACTCCAGGATCATGACCTGAGCCGAAGGCAGTTGCTTAACCAACTGAGCCACCCAGGTGCCCCAAAAGCAATCTCGAGAAAGAACAAAGCTGGAGGTATCACAATCCCAGATTTTCAGAATACAAAGCTGTAGTAATCAAAACAATATGGCACTAGTACAAAAATAGACACATAGATCAATGGAACACAATAGAGAGCTCAGAAATAAACCCACACTTATATGGTCAATCAATCTACAACACAGAGGGGCAAGGATAGCATATTCTTTGCAATAGAATATCACAATAGAATATCGCAATAGAATATGGCAAAGACAATCTCTGCAATAAATGGTGGTGGGAAAACTGGACAGCTACATGCAAAAGAATGAAATTGGGCCACTTTCTTACACCATAAACAAAAATAAACTCCAAATAGATTAAAGACCTAAATGTGGGGAAAAAAAAAAAAGACCTAAATGTGAGACCTGAAACCATAAAAGTCCTAAAACAAAACATAGGCAGTAATTGCTTTGACATCAGTCTTATTGTCTCCTCAGGCAAGGGAAACAAAAGCAGAAATAAACTATTAGGATAACACCAAAATAAAAAGCTTTTGCACACTGAAGGAAACCATCAACAAAACAAAAAGGCAGCCTACTGAATAGAAGATATTTGCAAATAGTATATCCAATAAGGGGTTAATATCCAAGATACATAAAGTGCTTGTACGATCCAACACCAAAAGAATGAATAATCTGATTAAATAATGGGCAGAGGACCTGAATAGATATTTTTCCAAAGAAGACATGTAGATGGCCAACAGACAGGTGAAAAGACGCTCAGCATCACTAAACATCAAGAAAATGCAAATCAAAACCATAATGAGTGGGGCACCTGGGTGGCTCAGTTGGTTAAGCGTCTGCCTTTGCTTCAGGTCACAATCATGGGGTTTCTAGATTGAGCCCCAAGTAGGGCTCCCTGCTCAGCAGGGAGTCAGCTTCTCCGTCTGCCTCTTCTCCTGGCTCATGCTCTCTCCCTCTCTCTGTCAAATAAATAAAGAAAATCTTAAAAAAAAGAAAAACCATAATGAGTTATCACCTCACACTAGTCAGAATGGCTAGAATCAAAAAGACAAGAAATAATAAGTGTTGGTGAGGATGCGGAGAAAAAGCACTGTTGGTGGGAATGCAAATTGGTGCAGCCACTATAGAAAATAGTATGGAGGTTCCTCAAAATTTAAAAATAAAAATACAATATGATCCAGTAATGCAACTATTGAGTATTTACCCCCCAAAAGAACACTTATTCAAAAAAATATATGCACTCCTTTGTTTGTTGTAGCAGTATTTACAATAGCCAACACATGGAAGCAACCCAAGTATCCATCAACAGATGAATGCATAAAGAAGTAGTAATGTGTATATATATATATATATATAATATATATATATACACATACATATACACACATAAAAAAGAATGAGATATTACATCCATAATAATGGATGTAGAGGGTGTTATTCTAAATGAGATAAGTCAGAGGAAGAAATACCATATGATTTTACTTGTATGTGGAATCTAAAAACCAAAACTCATGAACAAACAGAAAACAGAAACAAACCCATAGATACAGAGAAAAAACTGTTGGTTGCCAGAGGAAGAATAGTGGGGGGATGGGCAAAATGGGTGAAGGAGCATGGGCAGTACAGGCTTCCAGTTATCTAATGAATAATTTACAGGGTGAAAGTATAGGGAATGTAATTGATGGTATTGTAATAGCATTGTTTAGTGACTGATAGTAGTACACTTGTGTGAGCTAAGCATAATGGATAGAGTTATCGAATATTCTATTGTATATCTGAAACGAATATAACATTGTATGTCAATTATACTTCCATTAAAAAATTTCTTTACAACATAAAAAAAATTAAAAGCTGCTGTTCATCAAAAGATGCCATTAAGGGGCACCTGGGTGGCACATTTGGTGAAGCATCCAACTCTTGGTTTCAGCTCAGGGTGTGATCTCAGAGTCGTGAGATCAAGCCCTGAATTGGGCTCGCACTCAGTGCAGAGTCTGCTTAAGACTTTCCCTCTGCCCTTCCCCACTGCTCTCTCTCTCTCTGTCAAATAAATAAATCTTTTTTTTTAAGTGCCATTAAGAAAATGAATAGACAAGGCAAAGACTAGGAGCAAGTGTTCACAATAAATAAGTCTGACAAAGGACTTCTAACTAGGATATATAAAGCACCCCTATAATGCATTAATAAGAAGATGAACAACCCAATTTTTTAAAGATTTTAAAGAGAGAGAGTGTGAGCAGGAGGCAGGGGGAGGCAGAGGGAGAGGAAGAAGCAGACTCCCCACAGAGCAGGGAACCTCACACCCCCAGCTGGATCCCAGGACCCTGAGATCATGACCTGAGCTGAAGGCAGATGGTTAACCGGTTAACCAGCTAACCCACCAGGCACCCCAACAACCCAATTTTTTAAATGGGTACAAGACTTGAACAGACACTTCACAAAAGAAGGCATATGAATGTCTAATAAACACAAAAAGATACTCAAGAGGATTAGTTGTTAGGGAAGTGTAAATTCACTTTAATAAGATATCATTGCAAATTCACTAGAATATTAAAATTTTGAAGAATGGAGACATCACGTATTAGCAAGAGTGTGGAGCAAACAGAATTTTTTCCCCCTCAAACAGGACTTTTATCATTGCTTGTGGGAATGTAAAATGGTACAACCACTTTGGAAAACTGTTTGGAAGTTTCTTAAATAGTTAAACATACATCTAATCCCATGACCCAGCAATGCTAATGCTAGTGTTTATCCAAAAAAAATAAGACATATGTCCACAAAAAGCCTTATATGAGAATAACAGCTTGATTCATAATAACCAAAAACTGGAAATAGCCCAGCTGTCCATCAATAGAATAAGCAAGCTGTGGTATATTCATACAATGGGATACTATTCAATAATAAAAATCAACAGACTACTTACTAACTACATGAATGAATCTCAAAAATGTTGTACCAAGTTTAAGAAGTCAGACACAAAAGAGTACAAAATGTATAATTCCAGGTACATGAAGTTCTGTAGCTGATCAATTTATGTATTAGAATGTTGGTTACCTCTGTAAGTGGTGGGTGTTGACTGGGCAAGGGTGTGAGGGACCTTTCTGGTTGATGGAAATATATCTATACCTTGATTATCTTGATAGAGGTGTGAGTTCTATGGGTGTAAGCATTTGTTAAAACTGGTTTAACTGTATGCTTAAGATTGTGCGTTTCACGGTCTCTAAATTCTGTCTCAATCAAAAAACAACTCATTTCCTGCAAACAACTGCATTGTGCATTCTCTAGCACCTTAATACTTTCACTTTCAATAAAGAGTACATAACGATTTGAAGTTTATTCCTATACATGCCCACCTTTATCTTTTTGCCTTTTGGACCATGATGCAAAGAGTTATCAGGAGCATCATGTGGAAAAATAAGGGTCACTATGTCACTAGCTATAAACCACAGCAGACGAATATCAGGTAACATAAATTGAATTACCAATTTCAAATAGAAAGAGGCATAAAATAAAAAGGAACATAGTACATTTACAAAATATACATAATAAAGGCTAATAAACTAGTATTTACTTTTTTGAAAGAGATTTTACTTACTTGAGAGAGAGTCAGAGAGAGCACAAGCAGTGGGAGCGGCAGAGGGAGAGGGAAAGGGAGAAGCAGGCTTCTCGCTGAGTGGGGAGCCCAACATGGGGCTCCATCCCAGGACCCTGGGATCATGACCTGAGCCCAAGTCAGACCCTTAACCGACTGAGCCACCCAGGTGCCCCTTAGCTACTTTTAAATGACCAAGCTAGATATTTGAAAGCAAAGGTCACTTTCCTTTAATTTTAAGGGAGCAATGTCTTAAATAACAAGTCTATCTGCACCACTATTTCTGTGCTTCATCAGGAACTAATAATGTGCAAGATATTTAAACTAAAATACAGCTCGCAATATTAATTTGTATTTATTTTAGGAGAGCAGAGACAGATGAACTAAACAGTTTATTTGTATTTTAACAGCACACAGTATGGACAATAAACCTAGTTTTTTGGTGATTCAAATTTAGCAGTCTTTTTGTGAGGCAGTGTAATTAAAGTATCACTTGTTTCCTTATAAAATTCCTCTCCTGGTCTCAAGACTTTCTATTGTGATCAGAGTAGATATTTTCCCACTCATTCTTTATTTTCTTGACCTACTGACAAAGATTCTCTCCTTGACCCAAACTCTAGCCAGGTTTCTCTGAGCCCTCTTCCTTACTAGGCCCCAACCTTGGCCTATAATGACTTGAACAAACATTAACATAGTTTCTAACAGCTCAAAGCCAAATCCCTAGGTTGACCTTAGCCCCTTCTAAAGCATCTGCCTGAGAAAACCCAAGGCTGCCAAAAGAATTTATTGTTTATTTCAGCCAACACCTGAAGATAGAACGGGCTACTGTCTCCCAGTTTCTATGGGAAGGTAGGAGCTTGACTTTAGTAACTGCCAGTTAGCAAACCCAGATGGGTTTCACATGGACACCCACCCACAGCCTCTGGCTTTTTGTAAGTTTTCACTTCCCTAATTCTACAGAGCCCTCACTTATTCTCCTCCCTATTCCTTCTTTTTCTCTTTAAGATGCCCACCACCTCTGTACAAACCAAAGTTCACACTGGACTCTTTTCCCTGTTGCAAGAGTATATTACTGTTTAAAATCTGCCCTTACCACTTTAATGTCTGTCTTTGATACTATTCAGCTGTCACCAAAAACAAGTTGATCAGGGTAGAGCCTACAGGGGGGCTCACAGTCAAGTAACAGAAATAAGGCACACAAAATAAATATAAACACAGCTACTATAGTATAGTGACAAAAAAGTGGTCTGGAGATTTTGGAGTAGAATGACAGAATTGGATCAAGAAAGGAGAAAGCAATGAGAGTGTATACATAGTTTAAAAAAGAGCAGGGGCACCTGGGTGGTGCAGTCCGTTAAGCCACAGACTCTTGGTTTCCGCTCAAGTCCTGATCTCAGGGTCGTGAGATTGAGCCCCACATCAGGCTCCACACTCAGTGGAGACTCTCTCTCCCACCCTCCCTCTGTCCCTCCCCCTTCAAATAAATAAATAAATCTTTAAGAAATAAATAAAAAAGAGCAAAAGGTTACATCCAACCCAGTCCTGCCACAGATGGAAACCAATGATGTGCATGGATCTTATTTGAGCAACAGACAAGTTTAGCAAGAGTGGAGGGGTAAGGGTCATAAAGGAACCAAAGAGTATTGGGAGTTAATCCTGGCTGATAGAAAGTCTGTAACCCAGGGGAACACCTGCTTTGGGTTTAGTCACAGAGCATCCCACAATAGTTGCCATCCTGAGCTGCAATGGGCTCTTTCCCAACAGGGCCGAGAACAGGATCTACACAATGTAAAGGGGAGACAGTGTGCAAGCCAGGAAAGGCTTTCCAGCCTCAGGTAGAGACCCTTGGGAGAATATTCTGAGCAGAAGCCCGGGATGCAGGGAAGAGGAAAAGCTGAATCAGACTCCCTGGGCATTTCAACCTGCAGCTTTTGTGCTGCATCTCACAACACAAAGGACCAGAGTCACTTGAAGTCAGTTACTTGAGGTCAGGATGCAGGTAGAGATTCAGTTTGTTTCCTTTTACTTTTCAGGGTTTCTTGTTATGGTTTTGCTGTGTTGTTTTGTTTTGCTACTGCCCTAGTTCGGTTGGCTAAGACCACAATCTGAAAACCTAGAGACTCGCCTGACCCAATAGCACAGCCTATGTTTATGTCACCTATAAACACTCCGACGATGGCTTTCGGAAGTCCCCAAGCCCTTCCAATCAATTGACTTCCGAATTATCTGTAAAACCATCTCCAGTGATTCCCTGGCTCAGATCTCCACTACACTGTAACCATCAAATGCAAGTTTCTTCATCGTTCCACTGTTTCTAGCTCTCCTCTCCACTCAATTCCAGTGTGTCAGAGATCCTATCAATCATCTAAGACACAGATCTGATTTTGTCATATCTCTACTGAGAAACCCTCAGTGTCTCACCACACTACTTCACTGATAAACGTCAAGCCCACCGCACAGAGGCATGTGGCCCAAGAGCATTTTCATTCTCACAGTCCATCACTCCTTCCCTCTCAGGCCAGCCCTGATCACCGAGAGCCCTCTCCTCCTCTCTTCTAAGCGTGAGAGCATTGCCATTTTTCAGTTATGCCAAGCATTTTCATTTGTCTGTGCCTTTGCCTGCATAGCGCACGCTGCCTCTGATTCCTTGCTCCCCACACGCCACCTCTGACCAGCACTCTTTACAGAACCTTCAACACCAGCTCAAGTACTCCTTCCTCCCTCCGTGAACCCGTCCCGACTTCTCCAGGCAAAAGGAATTCTTCCTTCCAGTCTGCCCCAAAACGTCTCTCTATCGCCCTTCTTATTGCTTCACCCTTTACTTAACCCTGTAAATATACCATTTGTTTAAATGGTCTCTTTCCAGATTATAAAATCCTAGAATGTAGAAATGTAATTACATGCACAATTTGACCATAATGATTCTATTGCCACAAAATGTTTACCATTTGCTCATAGGTCTTCATCTTCTTTCCATATAGACCGTAAATTTCTTGGAGAGTTAAGTCATTTTGTTCCTTCCCTCTTTCACTTCAACCCTTACTATTGTGATGAACCTAGGTTATCCTTTTATCCGTGAAAGGTAAATTAGGGCTAACATTGGTAATTCTAAGAGCAAACAGTGGCAACCCAAGAAATACAGCTTACTGACTTCACAAGGGCTGCTTAGGCAACATTTATACTCAGGACCTGAACGGTAAGTGCCCTTTGTAAGTAGAAAAAAAGAGAAACCAGAGCAATGAAGAGCCTCCTTCTGTATGCTCGAGTTTATTGACAACCTACCATGTGTCCCACACTGATCTAGGCACAGGGGCAGAGCAGAGAACAAAACCACACAAAGGCCCTGCCATGTGTGGAGTCTCCAGGCCAGATGGGGAAACAGACAATAAACCAAGGCCTGTATGACATGGCCAGGTGGCAGCGATGCTAAGAAACAAAAACACTACCCACGACACTATTAACAATAGTATAAAGCTGGGTAAGGAGCCAGAGAGTGATGAAGGGCAATGATCATTTGCAAATGGCAATCAGGCAGGTAGTGCTCTCTAGGGGATGCTAACATTGCAGGAAATGCTGCCAGGAGGTCCCCCAAGGCCATCCTTGCCCCAGTCTGAGGAGCGAGTCACTGCGGTGTGCTTCCAGCCCAGAGCTTTGCCAATAACAGGTACATGGGATTGTTTAAGTGATAAAGGAAAAGAGCTTAAGATGTTAGTGAGGAAAGAGATGAATGGGTAAACAAATTAAAGTAGAGCCACAAAACAACATTACTTAATCCTAAATTGTGTTTTACAGATTTTTTTTTAATGTGGGAAAACAGGCTCAATAAAATGTGGCATAATAAACTATACATATGTATGCTCTCATCCAAAATATAATTATGTATGTACATCCGCAGAAAGTACACTAGGAGGAATATCACAAAATATCAAGTGGTTGTCTCTAGGTGATAGACTTGTAGGTGAACTCCATTTTTCTTATACTTTTTGATGTTTTTAAGTTTCTACCTTAAGCATGTCTCACATACACTTTTACTTTATTTTGTTGTGGTAGGAACACACTCTTGCCAAATCCATGCCCCATGTCCACTCAATTGCCAATTGTAAGCACTATGCACGTCCATGGTTAATTTAGACAAAAAGGCTTATGTTTTCAAAATTTCTCGTTTCAATCACTTTTGTTTTTCTGGGTAGCATTGGCACCCAGAATTTTTAAGTGTATGATACGATATTGTCAACTATAGATACAATGTTTCATCTGCTTTTTCATTTTCATTTTAAAAATAGTATGTATTAAAAGTAATTCAAGTAGTACAGATGTGCATAAGGTAAAAAGGAAAAATCTCTGCAGCCCTTACCCACCCCCACTTCTCTCCTTCGAGCTTTCATACCCATTATCTGTCAACAGGTTTTTTGTGCCCTTAGAGGATTTGTATATGCAGGAAGAGGCATATATAGTATTATTCTTCACACATCCCCTCTGCATGGAATCATGATGTATATGCCTTAAGGTAATCTAGTCTTTTTCATTTATTTAAAAAAAAAATACATTCCTGTGTCAGAACATAAAGAGATGCCTCATTCTTTTTCAGTAACTGGGTGGAATTCTCTTGTTTGTTGTCTTGTTCTCTAATTTATCACAGTGGATTGTTTCCAACTTTCTGCCGTCGCAAAGGCTGCAAACCACAGCTGCCCGTAGTTCAAGGGTTTCTCGGGCCAGCAGTTATGTGATTGATGTTCATCGCATCAGAGACGACCAGTTCAGCACCTACATGCTGCCCTGACTTCACGGAGGCAGCCTACCCTTGGACTGATGGCATCTTCATACATCTGGCTTGACCACTGATTTCTCGGGTAAGACGATTTCTCTGAGTCCTTCAGCTATAGAGCCATTTCTGCGGTTGGCCGGAGTGTCTGCTATTGTCAGGGCAACACGTACACACCTGTGCTGTGTTCTCTTCTAGTTTGCACTGGGTACAGTATTGGAGAATACTGATATTTGTTATGCTCTGTTACAGCATCTTTCTCTGTCAGGACATGAAGCACTTTTGAGCCAATGCTACCCAGAAAAACAAAAGTGATTGAAACAAGAAAGGTTGAAAACGTAAGCTTTTTTGTCTAAATTAACCATGGAAGTACATAATGCTTACCATTGGCAATTGAGAGGACATGGGGCATGGATTTGGCAATGGTGGTAGCTGACATTATAGCCAGTTTCGTTCGGCTAAGCAGGATGCTCCTCAAGGGAATAAGGCAAAAATGGATTTTTTTGAATTTTTGAACTTTTCTGAACTTTCAGATACTTGTCTTTATCGACCTGCCTTGCTTAGAAAATTCCAGGTATCAACAAAGCTCAGAAATGTTATTTTCCTCTTTCCAGCTGAACCTGATAAGAACCAATCACAGTGACCACTTCCCTGTGGTTTCTAGAAACACAGTCACACAACTGAAGTTCTGGGTCTGGGCTCTGCTGAAGTGACCATGAGCAAAGTTTCAAAAAAGAAAAAAACGTGGAGGAGATGGTAGGTGATTCCCTTAATTTCATACTCCCTGAATGCACTAGTCTCCACCCGTAGCCAATACTGTGGATTTAAATAAATAGGATTACAGCAACTGGGGATTCTGAGCATCTGACCAAATGATGACAAATTCTCTGAAAGTCATTTTTAAAGCCTGCATTTTTAAAGCCCGTGTTTAATAGGATAGTCTCTGGTCAGGTCAAAGTCTTATGAAATTCACAGCTCCTGGCACGAACTATCCTGCAGAAAAGTAATCAAATTATACATTAGGCTATTAAAATGAAAGCTTATGCAGTAGGATACTTTAATCAGAACTGGAAAAGTGGTGTGATTCCCTCCTCCTGGGCATTTGCCTTATTAATGAAATGTGGCCAAAGGTCCCATGCCGACCAGACACAAACGTCTAGATGTTGAGTAAATGTGTAACAGGAGGGAAACAGACAACTCCAAAGGTGACCAGGGTGCAAAGGATTGGTTGTTTAAATGTAAAATACACAAAATCTGCTAAGCAAAATTAGAATGAAAAACTAGGAATATGTATATGTATTTCTAGCTAAGATATATATGCATAAATTGTGTTTTTATAAACAAAAACAACAGGAAGGAAATAAAGCATCACTAGTGAGTTATGATGGGTAGTTTTGGTCATTTCCTTCAAACTTTAGCATTCTATAATTCAACTTTTTTACAATGAATCTATATTAGTTTTATATACCGAAACACATACAAAAAGGAAGTTTTTTTTTTTAACTAAACAGATGCTCAACCCAAACAGCTGGAATCAGTGCATATTTAAAAGCAAAAATAAATAAATTTTTAAAGATTAAAACATAAATAAAAGCAGAATTCAACACTCCCTGCTATAGAGACCTTATCATGATTCTTAGCCAAAGCTTATTGGGATGGGGCAGAGGCTTTGGCAGAGAGATTGTGGGAAGTCTGGTTTGACTCATGTTTCCAATAACCCTCCTCTATCTGAGACCAGCAAAGGCAGGCAAAGACAGGTGCTCCTGCTTGATGGTTAAATAATGATCAAATTGAAATCAGTGACTCAGCAGCTCTATTAGGAGGACACAGAATCACACCTCCTGATCTCAGTCTGCAACTGATGATAAACATGTCATTAGAAGCCAGCCTCAGAATTATTAAATAAAGCAAAGATGCTGAAAATAAAACAGTTTTTCTTCTCCAACAAAGAAAAAGAGCCAAGAGAACCATGGACAAGACTCTTAATTGTTCTGATCCTAGAGATGTGAAAAAATATTGCCAAACTGGAAGACAAGAAGCATCTGGTTATTTTGCAAAGAGAAAAGTCGACTACAAAAAAACAAGGAAAGGACATAAAGGTACATGGATTGACGCATTCTTGGTCAGAAAGAGCAGGAGCTGATGTAGTGCTTGATACTTGCTGGAGTGTGTGTCTACTCTGAGGCAATGGTTGAATATTTTAAGGAAAAGTTAAAAATACACTCTGTATCAGGCTCCACCAGGCATGAACTTATAGAGACATCTATGTATGTGGAAGGAAATAACAGCTAGTTTACCACACAGCCTGGCTATCACATACCACTTACTGAAGAACCTACCGCCAATAGGAAGAAAACACATCTTTGTTTTTATCAAATAAACTCAGGAAAATAGTACTAAAAAAACCTATGAGTTTCAAAAGAGGTTTGTCCCAGTGCTTACGATGTCCACTGCAATGGGTTTTTTTTTTTTAAATATTATTTATTTGAGAGAGAGAGAGCACCTGAGCATGAGGGCTGGGGGGTGGAGGGCGGAGGGGGAGAAGGGCAGAGAGAGAGGGAGAAGCAGACTCCCCACTAGGCAGGGAGCCTGACACGGAGCAGGATCCCAGGACCCTGAGATCATGACCTGAGCTGAAGGCAGACATCTAACCCACTAGGCCACCCAGGTGCCCCAATTGCAGGGTTTAAAAAGGCTGCCCTCATCAGCCAAGTTGCCTTGGGGCTGACCAGCCTAAAGAGAGCCTAAACTATGGTGTTTCCATTAGAGTGTTCAGGAGCGGAAGAGACTGCCTAAGTATGTATACCTCCAGTCTGCAAGTGTAGACTACAGTAAGTTGAAATCTGCCAAATCATCTTTGCCCATCTTTTTCTTAGCTGTTTATATGCATGGATTTTCACTCATGCATCTGTTGGGGAATGTCATCAAAAAGACATGATTGCCTATTGACCTGTGAGCCAGACCCAGACACTCAGGGCTTTCCCCACTTCCCCTGTCCTTGGGATGTGGGTTCTGCTTGCCTTTCCTGCTCCCAGAGGCAGCTCCAAGGACACAGCCTTGAGATAGTGATATGGTTATTGAGAACATTGACACTGTATACATGACTGCCCAGTTAAGGCCACCTTATAAACTTTTAAGATTTGGCTGGTGGGTGTGAGCCACAACTGTGCAGTATGATGACTGTTGTATTATTAGATTATCAATTTTTCTTTTCTGAAAATACATTTGAGCATCACATCTGGGGAAACTACAACTTTAAGGGAGCCAGTCTCATTTATTTTCCAAAGATGGAAGCAAAAACTGAATTACCCTCGTTATGCCAAGTGGTCATTATTGGTTGGGTTTGTTGTTTAAATTTTGTCAAGAAAATAATCCCATTTCACTCATTGTGACTTTTGGGTCATTAGGGAAGCAGGGATGAGTCCTGGTTCTGATAACCTGTGTGCCTCTCTAACTTAAAGCCATGTGAGAGGCTCCATTCCCAATTTCTGAATCAAGCTGAATTAACCCCAAGCTGGGGCACAGGAAACCATTATTTGCAAAGATTACTGTTACCATTTAGAAATAGGGACACTACCTAAATTTCATTTAGAGAAAAACTATCCACCTACAAAAAACTGTCTTGACAAATCAGTCCTGGTTTGACTAATCATTTTGGCTTTTTAAATGAGTGTTAGGCAAGGTGGACAGGTGATGAGCCAACACTGCACTGTGGATACATATATGTGTTTATAAGCTATTAGAACAGACCGTGCTGTGTACAGAATTATAAGCTATTAGAACAGACCGTGCTGTGTGCAGAAATATTGCTTTGAAACAATATTTGCAAAACATGCAAACTTCTGTATCTGTATTTGGAAAAAATAAAACCGGTTTTTGTTGCTCAAGAAAATTTTTTTTTCTCATTTTGCTGCAATCCAAGATAAGCCTTGTAGGCAACTCCCCTTTGTGTATTAAACCGGCCACCTACAAACCCGCAGTGGCCTCCAGTTTCCTCCCTCTCTCCCTGCCCTCTGAGTACAGAGGCTGGTTTCAGATTTCACCAGGGGAACTCCAGGATGGTGAACCAATAGCAGCACCCCATGCCATCCTCCCAGAAGGAATTCACCAAGATTTTCATAGTCTAGTCACTACAATTGAGTGCACAAAGTCGACATTTATTAAATACTTCTGAACTTGATCATTTCAATGAATATTTTTGACATTTAAGGGGGGAAAGTGCCCTATTTTCTCCCCTGAGCTGTTCTAGCAGCTGCAGGTAGGTATTACACAGACCTGTGCTATCAAAGTCTCCTGGGGTTGCTCTCCAGTGCTGTTGAAGATTCCATGGCCATAGCCAACCACAGCCCTTGGAAACATGCTGAAAAATGCTTTTTAATAAAAAAAAAAAAATGTATCCTAACCATCACAGCTTGCCCTTAAAGGGCTATAATCTTTTTCTTCTTCAGGTCTTGATGGCTGCTATACCTCTCTTATGAAATATTGTATTTTACCTTTTATTATTGTTTTTGTACTTCCATCATCAAGCTGAAAGCTCTTTGAGGCAAGATTTGTCTTACTCATCTTTTTTTCCCCTTGTCTTACTCATCTTTGTATGATCTCTAACATTTAGCAAGTGGTAGGAACTCTGGAAATATGTGTTGAGATTAATTAAATATGATAATTTGGCATCAACCATATGAGTGATACTGTCCTACGTAATTGGTACAAAATATCCAAAATTGCATTCATTATATCATTCACATCTAGCAATCAAAAGCCTGTTCATTGCCCTCCATTTTTAATGGCTAAAGTCACTAACATCCTCTCAGATACCTATCACCCTCACCGATTCTCTCCAGCAGCCACCCAGTTGTATTGTTTCTCCTTGTGCAGTTTCTCTTCCCTCTTCTCATTTCTTCTGTCCTGCTATAGGTCTAGTATTTCCTAACAGGTTCTGTGGAAGACCCGCCTAATTTGTCTTGGTCCTCCCTGGTGAACCCTTCTCACCGCCACCAGGGAAACCTCTCTCATACAGATAACTCTTTATTTTTCTTCTGCAAAAACTTCAAAACATTCTCAGTTACCCAAAACCTAAATGGCTTCTCCAAGGCCCTCTACTCCTATCTTAACCAGGCCTAATTTCCAGCTTATCAGTTTACCAGCCCCACCCTCAAGCAGGCCCTTTGCCATTCTAGGTCTTCGCCCAGACAGTTCCCTAAAATTTCTATTGAAATTCAGATTTATGTAGTGTCGAGTTTAACAGAAAGAGAG
This sequence comes from Eumetopias jubatus, assembly GCF_037043125.1. Taxonomy (NCBI): domain Eukaryota; kingdom Metazoa; phylum Chordata; class Mammalia; order Carnivora; family Otariidae; genus Eumetopias; species Eumetopias jubatus. The sequence continues at coordinate 98,061,193 of NW_028274812.1, forward strand.
ACAGGGAGGTACCTGGAACTTCTTCAGCTATCAGCAGTCATGCATTTCTTTAGCTGTAAGAGTGCAGAAGAACTAAAGCTGGAGATACTCAACATCTCTCCTATGCTATACACCATGCAGGGATCAAACTCCTCGAGAGCAAAACAATGAATGTACATTTTGACTCTGCAAGGCCAGGGATTTTTGTCTGTTTTGTTCCCTGATTTCCCAAGTTCTTAGAACAGTGCCTATCACATAGCATAAACTAAATAAATACCCATTAAATGGGGGAAAACATCATCAGGCATATTGTATATGGGAGAAATTGGAGTCAAGATGCTTTTCATGTGTGCCCCCTCGGTACCTGACAGTGCATGAACCCTGGGGACACAATAGGCATCAGGAAACCATGTCCCACTCTTGAGGAGCTCAGAGCTCATGAAAGGAGACCAGCATCGAGGGGTTATTTGGAATAATTCAAGTGGGGAATCTTTGATGTTAGGCCTCTGATTCCTCAACTGTCAAGGAAGAAATCAGCTAAATCTTCTATGGTCCCTGCCCCCTTCTTGTCTTACACATGCTGTGTATATTTTCCAGATGAAAGGCTGTAGAGGCCTGGGCTGTGCCCTCACATCTTTGTACTCCCCATAGTACCTGGTACAGTACCTTGCAACTCATTGTTACTATTACTTTTGTCATCAAACTGGGCTTCGATTGTCTAATTTTTAAAACAGCAATAAAGGTAGAGGTAAAGAAGAAAAGTTCTCCAAACATTCTATTAAGAAAAGGATACCCCCAATAAATAAATCCTATGATGTGAAGCAACACAGAAAAGAACAGGCAGGAAGGCTTCCACACATTCAGACAATGACCATGCTTTGGGCAATTTCTTAACAACCTTAAGCCTTGGCTTCCTTATATACATACTCTATGAATAATCATAGCTACTTTACAAGATTAAGACAACTTAATCAGATAATGAATGTGAAATTATGGGGCACTTTCGTGGCTCAACTGGTTAAGCGTCTGCCTTTGGCTCAGGTAGGGATCTCAGGGTCCTGGGACCAAGTCCCACACGGGGCTCCCAGCTCAGCGGGAGTCTGCTTCTCCCTCTGCCCCTCACCCCGACTTGTGCTCTTTCTCAAATAAATAAAATCTTAAAAAAAAAAGTATGTGAAATTACTCCCTAAGTATGAAGAACATTCACTACCATTAGTTAAGACTATTCCCATGTGTGTGGTTACAAACCCACTTTGCACCTCCACCGACTTCTTTCCTAACCTAGTCCACCAAGTAAGAGTGTAGAAAGATTTTGCCCTTTGTCTCATAACTTCCCTAGATTTAAACTATTGCCTGTCTCACATGTAGAATTTAAAATGTAGGTAAAAATCGCGTCTATTATTGTTGGAAATATTTGTTGATTAACATGGGGAAAAATATAAGAAAGTTAGGAAAATAGATTAAACATTATATGTACTCTTGGTTCATCGCATTTAGAAAAAAAATGACATACCAAAAAGTAAGGAAATTATTCAAAGAAGGAAAACAAAAGTTCACAAAGACATTTACTGCAAAATTATTTACAACTATGGAGAATCACGGCTTTTACCCAGCTCTAGTAAAGCAGAATTTATGTAACAGATTCTTGAGTTCACCCCCAGTTTTTTGGATTCAGTAGATTTGGTCCAACACCTAGAAATTTGCAATGGTTTAAGCAATGGCTTTAAGCAGTGGTTTAAACAATGGCTATGGTGCTATTATTAAATGGACATTTCAAAAAAGATAATGTAGGGGCACCTGGGTGGCTCAGTTGGTTAAGTGACTGACTCTTGATTTTGGCTCAGATCATGATCTCAGGGTCCTGGGATGGAGCCCTGCATCAGGGCGGGCTCTGCACTCAGCCAGGAGTCTGCTTGTTCCTTTCACTCTCCCTCTGCCCCATCTTCCACTCTATGCTCTCTCTCTCAAATAAATAAATAAAATCTTAAAAAAAAAAGATAATGTAGCAACATGGAAAAACACTAATTGCTTAAAGGATGTAAAAATCTATGTTCATTCAGAACCAGGCAATACGTGGGTTTGAGATGTTATGAATCCTTCAGAAAAAACAAACAGCTGATAGCAGTGGTTTCTGCCCTTCCCGTAAAGACTTCCAATTAGTGGAGTAAATAGTTACTGGATTTTAGCAAAATAGCTTAATTTGTCAGGAGACAAGAGGACAAGACACAATACAGAACCATGCCATTAATTTATCATAAAAACACAGACGACAGCAACTACTACCAGAAATTGAGAATGCAGAAATGTTGGCATCATGACAATTTAGTGTGCAGATATTATAGTCACACACATACAAGACCACTGTGGCTCTCCCAGAACCATCCAAAAGATGAAAGAACTTTGACTTTACCATTCATTGGTGTTGCTAGATTAAAAGGTTTAGGTATCCTTTTTAATCCCTTAGCACCTTTAGCGGAACTACATTCTCTGGCACTACAGATAAGATGAATCAAGAAGTTTGCTAATTTACCAAAAAAAAAAAAATCTCAGAGCAGGGAGGAGCAGAGGGAGAGAGAGAATCTCAAGCAGACTCCATGCCCAGCATGAGCCCGACATGGGGCTCGATCTCACAACCCTGAGATTGTGACCTGAGCTGAAACCAAGAGTCGGACGCCTAACCAACTGAGCCACCCAGGCACCCCAGGAAGTTTGCTAATTTATAAAATAGTGATTTTTTAGTAGTCTCCTGTTTGGAGCCCAATCTTAATAGTTAATCTTGGATAATTCCAGCATTTAATAGATGAGTACCTTTTCCCCGTGCCTCTTCATTTCCCTGGGAATCTGTGTAACACTCCTATAACCCATTGAAGTGGGAAGTGGTGAACGCTATAATCGTTACCAGGTTGAGTTAAACCAGCCGTGATTTAAAGATTCAAGCCAAAGTAGATCTTCTCTGTTTTCAGATAACCACCTCTAGTTCCTACTTTGTGGAGAGCAAACCTACCCATGAAATATGGAGCACAGAAATAGCTTTCTTCTCAGAACTGACAAAAAGAAACAATTTACTCTAGTAACTCAATGACTTGTGATATCTAGAAACATAATGCAAACTCTTAGCCATGATCTGGCCAACACAATCGGGGCTAAGGTTAAACTCCCACCAAAAGCATTATTTACACCAGAGCTAGGCTGTAGGAATTTGGATGATATTAAAAACCTACTCCTTCATCCCATACCAGCACAATGCTATACACAGTTGGTCCTTATAGGGATCTTTTTAAAAGAATGAAGCCACACTAAACCTAAAAACAGCAATAAATATAAATATACAGAGAGATAAAAAGCTTATTTGGTGCAAACTTTCTAGCAGCTCTACCATGCTTCTGGTTTCTTTTGGGCAGAGAGAATGCCTCTGCATTGTTTTATAGAGTATTAAACTCATATTCTGAGTATACGGAATTTTCTTCAGGGAACAAGGCTTTCTCCCCCGTATAGTCCCAGTGTCAGAGCCATTTTCAGCTCAACTCAGCTGAAACTTTAACTCTAGAGAGGCCCACATCCTTCTGACTTGGGTGGACCTGGTGGTGTGGCCCCAGCAATGGCCATTCTTAATCTAGGGCAAGCCCAAAGAACTGGACTGTTTCCTAAATGGGTGGAGGGCTGTAAGGATGTGCTGGAGTCAGGTCCAGGGGACCAGTGTAGCTCAAACTCCTGAGAACCCACAAGATCAGCGCTCAAGCAGTTCTGGATCCTCTATCTCCCCCTGGCTTCCCTGAACCTCAGGCCAAGTTGAACAAATTTGTCTCCCATTGTCGTCCTCTCACCTTCTCCTATACGACTAGTCCTTGAGCCCAGGACACATTCCTGAGTTGGGGTCAGCACTTACCTGGGTTCTGGGTGACTGAAAACTTCACGAGTAACAGGACAATGTCGAGCGTGTGAAGATGATCATTCTCCAAGAGCAATATTCTGAAAATAGTGATGGTGCAATTTTGGAGGAGTGGGTTTCTATCACTGAGGGAGTCAAGATGGATGATCCTTCTCACAGTTATATACAAAAGATCCTGTGGCACTAGGAGAAAACCTCCCAAGCCAGCACTTCTTTACAGAAGCCGGAGCAGATGAAAAGCATCACCATAAACACACTGAAGAAATCCCACTGTTGTGATTAACCTCACCTGCACTTCACCTCATCTCTCACCTTACCTGTACCTCTCACCTCAGGTTAAAAAGCTCTTTCACACATGGTATTCATTTGATCCCATGACAATTAAGAAACATCACGCTGGGATAAATGCCAAGTTATCCCGTTACTGCAGAGAAAACACTATCTCTAGAAAGTTCCCACTTTAGCCACAAAGAAAGCCCTTTCTGGATTAAGTCCTATTGTGCATCCCCTCTCCCTGCCCATCCAAGGCTTTTCCATATGCATTTTTTTATACATAACCTATTTGGCCAAATCTTAAGTTCTTGGATTCATCATAATGTGCTACGTTCTTGCCCTCCTTGCAGGCAGCCTTCCTGGTGCCACAGACATTAGTGAACCCTTCACCACAGAAATTTATTCATCCTCTCCCAGGGTCCTCCATTGTCTAACCCAGTGCTATCCGATAGAACATAAATAAGGAAGCCACATTTGTAATTTAAAAGTTTCTAGTAGCCACATTTTTTACGAGTAAAAAGGAATAAGTGAAATTAATTTTTAATGTGGTAAAACGTACATAAAATTCACATTTTAACCATTTTTAAGTGTTCAATTCAGAGGCATTTATTGTATTCACGATGCTGTGCAAACATCACCACTATCCATTTCCAGAACATTTTCATTATCCCAAACAGAAATTCTATAACCATTAAATAGTAACTCCCGAATTCCTCTGGCCCTGGGTAACCTTTATTCTTCTTTCTGTCTCTATGAATTTGCCTATTCTAGGTACCTCATAAAAGTGGATTCAAACAATGTTTGTCCTTTTGCCACTGGTTTATTTCATTTATTTCACTTTTGAGGTTCATCTATGTTGTAGCATGTATCAAATTTTCATTCCTTTTTAAGGCTGAATAATATTCACATATATATCCCATTTTGCTTATGAATTCAACTGTTGGTGGACATTTGGGTGTGATCATCTTTTGGTTATTTGCTGCTATGAACATTGGTGTACAAGTAAGTGTCTGAGTCCCTGCTTTCAATTCTCTGGGTATATACCTAGAATTACTCTAAAAATATTTTTTACTTAACCCAATATATCCCAAATAGTACCACTTCAACATGTAATCCTTCGAGAAAAATGAGATCTTTTATAATGTTCTTTTGTATGAGGTCAAAATCCAGTTGAGATGATAAATTTTCACCAAAATTCATCTGTATTCGGATTTCACAAAATTTTTTTTTTTAGATTTTATTTATTTATTTGAGAGAGAGAGAGAGAATGAGATAGAAAGCACGAGAGGGAAGAGGGTCAGAGGGAGAAGCAGACTCCCTGCTGAGCAGGGAGCCCGACGTGGGACTCGATCCTGGGACTCCAGGATCATGACCCGAGCCGAAGGCAGTCGCTTAACCAACTGAGCCACCCAGGCGCCCCGGATTTCACAAAATTTATAAAAAAGTAGAATCATATAGCCACGTTGTCCCAGATATACTTTAGGACATGTAAATTAATTAAAATTAAACAGAATTTAAAATTCAGTTCCTCAGTCACGTTGCAAATGCTCAATCCCCCTATGTGGCCAGTGGCTTCCGTACTGAACAGTGAGGATCTAACCGACAGGGTAGAAATGCTTCTCTCTGCCCCCTGCATCTGTGCTGCCTACCTTCTCAGCCTGCCTCCCACTATTCCCCAACATGGATTCTAGGTGGACAGATTCGGAGCATTAATTGAAGAAATATTTATTGAGCACTGACAATGGGCCAACCATTGCTAACTGCTGAATATGATAGGAAACTAAACCATGTTTGCATGGAGCCTAAAACAGATGGGGCCAGCAGACATAAAAACAAGTAATTTCAGAAATAACTATATCTTATAAATTGTTATAAGTCCTATGAGGAAAAATAGTACAATGCTGGCACAGGCAGATATCAAAGAGATAATCACACAAATAACAATATCAGAAAATTTTGAAAAGTGCATGGGGAAACAAAAGGATCTGATGAGAGTTATAACAGTTGGTTTTATTTAGAAGGGGAGCCTCTCAAAGGAAACAACTCAAAGCTGAGATAGAAGAACAGATGAGCTAGGAAAAGGGGTACAAAAAGGGGACAGGGTAGTGAAGTGACCAGGCAGAGGGGACGGCCTGGGATGAGAAAAATTTTCATCTCTGAGAAACAAAGAGATGAAGAGTACAGTGCAAGTATAGACAGGGGTACTCCGGGAGGATGGGCAGGTAAGCAGGACATGCTTCATGCAGGGCTTCACATCATAGGAAGGATTTGGGATTTAGGACCAAGTGCAATAGGATGTTAAAGGATGTTGAGGTAAGATACTGGGTTGGCTTTTTTTTTTTAAGGCCATTCTGGCTGCGTGGTGAAGAAAAGTCCTGAGTCTTCTGCTTGGAGCCTAAAGGGGCCTTCCTTTCCTTCTTCTGCATTTTGACCTACATTGCTTGGTAAGAGCTCATCCATAATTCTTGCCTTGTATTTACCTATTGTCACTTTATGCGCTGTCTTCCTTTACTGTTATTCATACACTAACTCACTGATGCGCCTTAACCCAATTGTGATCTTTTCCAGCAGGCAGGAAAAGCTTCTCACTCATCTTCGTCTACCCACAGCGTGGGGCATGGAGCAGATATGCTCAGCCAATGTGTTAAATCGGATTGAGTTAAAAGTCTGATCATAGCTTGCTACTTTCTACCCGCAAAAAGCGTTCTGTGACCTAATTTACTCTGTCTTTAATCCAACTTTTCTGTACTCTGTTTGCCACAAAGACTAAAGTCCCTGAACAAGACCTGGGCAGCCTCCCAGCGTCCCTACTGGCAACACTTAATTAGGAAAAGGGGTTTTGTTTCAGGTCAAGTAAGGGTTGCAAAAGGCATCAGCCGACACGTGACCCCCCATTTCAGAACTTCAAGGAACTCTCCTTCCAGAACCCTTCAAAGTTTATGCACTTAACAGAGTTCTCAAGAAACACAAACCCATCTCCAAGAGGTGCTTGCACTTAGCTATGTCTTTAGCTAAGGACTCCAAAAGCCTTAGATTTCTTTCCACCTTCCACGTATTGTGGATTGAAATTTCATGATCTCAGAGAAAGAAATGTGGAAAGGGCCCAAACTTTATAACTTACAAACCTGTGACCTTGGCCAAATTAATCTGGAGCCCGTTTTGACATCTGAAAGAAGTGATAATACCTATTCCTACAGACTGCTTAGGAGAATTAAATGAGAAGTGAAACCATCTCGCAGCAGTTTGTAATCAAACTGCCTTCTGTGCCTTTAAGTGTTTTGGGGGCGAGGTGAGGGTGTGAGGGAGACTTTTGCCACCGCTAGAAAAGCCACTAGGTATCCTCTTATCTTTCCTGCTGAATAAGATATTATGAAAGATAAATCAGACGGGGGGGAGCCCATTTATGAAATATTCCAAAAGAAATATTTTCAATTTCACAATTTATGAGGATACAAGTAAACATAATTTTAACCTCAACAGCAGCAGCCTTTTGTTATATACCTCACTCCGGGCAGTGGACACACGTTAACAAGTCTACACGATAAGCCGAATTCACGGACTATTAAAAAAAAATGACTAAAATGTGAGTAACGATTTAAAGCTTCTCTCCAGAGGCTTTTCCCCAGCACCAGACTTGGGCTGAGGTGCTCTCAGACTACATTTTCTTGCTGCCTCATCTCCCCCTTTTCTCCCACCCCACACAGTTGCACCCAGTCGCGCGTCTCGGGACTGGGAACGTAACACACGCCCATCTGGATGTGAGGGGCTGGATGTTGAGGGGCGTGGGGACCCCCGGCGTCCAGGCCACTCTCCGTTCTTCCCCCACGGCCCCCGGTCATCCTCCGATCCCAGGACTCCGCAGTCCGGACAGCACAACTGTCCGCTCCCTGGTTCAGCGCTTCCCCCACCCCAAGTCCCCCGCCGGGTCAGCACCGGGACGAGAACGGTCAATGCCCGGGAATGACCCAGCCTGGGCGCGAGCTCCGGGCGGGGAAGGAGCGAGCGCGCGCCTCGCGAGGCCCCGCCCCATCGCCAGATGCGGCGCTGTTGGTGCGCGGTGATTGGTGGGTGCGGCCGCGGGATGAATGGGGTGACCGGGGCGGGGGAGCTGGGCGGGGACGCCGAGGGCGCCGGGCGGGGGGAGAGCGGCAGAGGGGCGCTGGGCGGCGGCGGCACCGCCCTGTGCGGCGGAGGGCCAACGGTCCCCACGCCCAGAGGGTGGAGGAGGGGGGCCCGGTGGGCGGGCTCTGGTTCCCCGGGCGGGGCGCGCGTGTGGGGGCCCGGAAGTGATAGGGCCCCCAGAGGGCTGCGAGCCAGACGGGGGTGGGGGGGTGGGGGTGGGGAAGGGAGAAGCTGCGCCTGCCCCTCAGGCCACCGGCAAAGGGCGTCCCCACCTCCTGAGAATCCCTTCTAGGTGCTCTGAGCGTGTGGTGCAAACAGGGCCTTGCTCTTCCGAGTAAGAGCTATTATTGGAATTCTTGTCTGGACATCCCTGTGTGGATACGCAGCTTTTTTCCATTCCTACACCAGTACCCTTTTTTAAACTTCATATTTCATGTTCGGTCATTCAACAAATACCTATTGTGTGCCTACTTTATGTCTGACACACCCCAGTGGGCAAGACAGATTTGTTTCTAACAAATTTTAACGTTTAAAGTTTAAAGGCTAATTAGGCAGGTAGGAATAAAAAAGGCTAATTAGGCATGTAGAAATAAAAATAAGCAACCAAAACAATTACAGACTGTGCAAAGTGCTGTGAACTAAGTATTAACTAGTGACTGAGGAAGGGGAAATGCAAAGAGAGGCTGATTTTACCCAGGATAATAGGAAAGACCTATCTGAAAAGGTGACTTCCTAGTTGAAACCTGGAAAAGGGGGAGGTGAGCAGTTTTAAGGAGAGACTATAGCCTTTGCAATAGCCTTGATGCTTCAATTCCCCTTTTCTCATCCCCTGCAACATCTGAATTTTCATAGCACTTTTTTTGCACTTCTAAGGCATGCCACTTTTTACCAAGTATTGTAGTTTTATTATCTCATTTCCTGGCACATACCAGGTCCCCAAAGAATATTCAGTAAATATATACTTAGCATCCACTGATTTCCACATATACTACTAGGTGCCCAGGATAATTTAAAAAGTGAATTGAGCATTCATGAGTGTTTCCTGAATATGAATTTTGTATTTTTATGTTTGTCCTGTACATCCACTGTGGCATCATTTATCCCTGGTCTTTGGGAATTTTTCTTGACCACAAGGAAACTTTCCAGGCTTTCATGCTTTCAGAGCTTAATTGACTCATCCAATAAACTAACTGGGCCTACCTATTAGTAAATTAAAGTACAGTGTGTTATTCTTCTTATATAATGTTTGTGTCTGTTTTTCTGCTTGTGTTTTATTAGTTACTAACCTGCAATACCTTAATTCAAAGCAATAAATGAAATGAAAATTTGAAGGACTTGACTAGCCCTCTGAGTTGAAAAATATTTATTGATGTTGGGCTGAGAATGTTGGTCCCTTCTAAGTAAGCTCTCATTCCATAGAGCAGTACCTTGCTTTGTTTACAAAGTGGCCTGCCTTGATCTCCACCTCCTCCTTTTGAAATTTGGCAACCTACTCCCACATATGTAAATGTTTTCTTGTGATATGAGAAAAGCACATTTGGAAAGGCAACTTCTTATAATTAAAATATTGACATAGTTATCAAAATACTAGCCATACATTGATTGTTCCAACAAGTACATAAACTTTATTTTGATTATTCTCTGATTCTGTTTTAAAAAGTAAAACTATTATCTGTATTAGTTGTCTATTGCTTTGTAACAAATGATCCCAAAACAGTGGCTTCAAATGACATTTTTTTCTGTCAAAGTTTCTATAGGTGAAGAATTGGGGCATTGCTCACTTAGCTGGGTTTATGTTTCAGGGTATGTCACAGTCTACAAGATATTGACTGGGCCTGGAATCATCTTAAGGCTTTGCTAAGGAAGGAGGCATTTCCAAGTTCACTCATGTGGTCACTGGCAAGATTCAGTTCCTTGTGGGCTATCATACTGAGGACCTCAGCTCCTAGCTGTCTATTGGCCAGAGGCCATACTTAGTTTCTTGTTTTGTGAGCATGTCCAACATGGCACATTTGCTTCATCAAAGTATGCAATCCAAAAAGCTGGACAAAGAGTGCCAGTAAGATAGCAGTCAGTTCTTTCCTAACCTAATCTTTGAAGGCCAGTCCATTATTTTTGTCATGTTCTTTCCATCTGTTAGGAGCAAGTTACTAGGTCCAGCCCTTGGGCATGAAGATCAGGTGCCAGAGATCACTGGAAGCACTTTCAGAAGTTGCCAATCACAGGATGCCTGGGTGGCTCAGTAGGTTAAGTGTCTGCCTTTGACTCAGGTCATGATCCCAGGGTCCTGGGATGGAGTCCTGCATGGGGCTCCTTGCTGGGCGGGAAGCCTGTTTCTCTCTCTACCTGCAGCTCCCCCTGCTTGTGATCTCTCTCTCTCTCTCTCTCTCTCTCTCTCTCTGACAAATAAATAAAATCTTAAAAAAAAAGAAGTTCCAATCATATTATCAGAGCACATTAAGCTGATGAAATGAATTTGGGACTCTCAAAGTCTTCCTTGCACACCGTGAAACAGCTTCCTCTGTCTTATTTGCTTCTTTATCATGAAGAAAGTAAATGGTCTTATGAGAGTCTAGTTCAGTAAACTTTCATGCCTACTAAATATCTGGCATAGCACAAAGCTAGAGGAACAAAGATGATACATGACACATTTTCTGGCCTTGAGTTGGGGAAGAGATATAAGCAAATAATTATAATATTAATATTATAAGTGATAAAAAAAAAAAAAAGGCCTGCACAGAGTGCTCTGATTATGGGGAGAATAGGAAAGAAACATTCTGTTCTAGGTCACATTCAAGGAAGCAAAACGGGGTAGAAGGGGTAGAGACCAAAAAATCAAGAAAAGACTATAGTTTAAGACTATGTAGAAGTTAATCTTATTGATCAGCAAAATGCAAAAGTAATGACATACTATTATACCTTTTATTTCTAGACCTTAAATAGCCTAAAATTGCCTCAGTTTTATGCCTCTAGGGTATCCAACAGTTTTTTAAATTTTATACCTGAGTTCATTTTATTGAGATACATCTGACAGAGTGCAGTGTGTCATTTAATCATTCTGATTAGAAGACAATCTTGGAATGCTCTTTAGTTGAAAGAGAATTGACTTCGTGAAACTAATCTTAGGGAATACACTTAAATTTGGAAAAAAAAAATGTGTTTCACAGTCAGATGCCAAGCAATAGTTTGCAAAAATAATTGAACTGCCACACACACTTGTAGATTTTCAGGTGAGTCTCATGATTCATTCACTCCCGGCAAACAGTGAACTTGAGATTGTGAAAAGAAATTGTATTACCAGTTTTTGACATGTAAGGGCATGTCTGATACTGCAAGTGCACAAAAGCAAGGCTTTTTGTAATACATATAACTAAAATATCACATGATCTTTAGCATGACTAAATCATATATGATATGATAACCTTCTGATATGGAGAACCTGTTTTGTGAATGACAGAATAAGGGCAAAGCATATTCTATAGTATATCACCAGTACCAAAATCATAAGGAGCACTTGCAGAACACACTGCTTAACCAGAACATATTCCTCAACAATAGACACCACATGGCTGCTCTTGGCCAGTTGCACATGATTTTTGGCTAGAAGTTTGGTTATTGTCTGCTTTTGTCTACTCCCTAGAAATCTTTAACTCTTTCAAGTATTAAAGAATTTTTAAAAATCAAGTTATGAACGTTATGAAATAACCAGCAAAAGACACATTGAGAATCTGTACTGGTTTAAAATCTTATCTTTAACATAGCTAAGCATTTGAAGAAGTTGAGAAATGAGATTTGAATTCAATCTTAATATTAAAAGTAAATCTATAGTATGTCAGACAGTGATAAGTGCTAAGGAGAAAAATTAAGCACTGTAAAAAGTTTCCAGAATATGGGAGGCAGGGAGGGAGATGTTGCAAATTTAGAGAGTTTAAGGAGAACTCTCTAGGAAGATAACATTTAGAGAGATCAGAATGGAGCAAGAGTGTAAGTCTTGGAGATTTGGGGGTGAGATTATACTAGGCATGGTGGAAGAGTAAGGATAACGGCCAGAAGGCAAGTCTAGTAGTGCTAAGGAGGTGATTGCAGGTAGAAGACAAAGTAGCTTTAGAAGGTCAGAGAAATGGCATAGGTGCTAAGTCATGAAGCACCTTATAAGCTATTGTAAGAGTTTTGATTTTTACTCTTAACTGAGATAAGAGGTTGATTGATGGTTTAAGTACACAAGTGACACCATCTGGCTTTGGTTTTAAGAGGATCACTCAGGCTGCTGGGTTGAGAATAGACTGCAGGAGGCAAAAGCAGTAGAGGTCCAGGTTATTGGAAAATTCTGGGCAACAGTTTATGGTAACTTAAACCAGTGGTTGTGGTAAACTTGGTGAAATGTAATAAGATTCTAGATATATTTTGAAGATCGAGTAGATAGAATTTAGCTGATGCATGCATGTAGGATGTCAGAGAAAGACAGAAGCTAAACATAACTCCAAGGAGTTTCGCTTGAGAAACTGAATGAATAGAGTTGTCATTTACAAAGCTGGGGAAAACTATGGATTTGAGGGAGAATCAAGAGTTCATTTTTTATTATTTTCAGTTTGAGATGCCTTTTAGACATCTAAGAAAAGTCATTAATAGGCAGTTATGTATAGAAGTCTAGACTTCAGGAGAATATACATTTGGGAAAAATACATTTGGGAGTCAGTAGAATAGAGATAGAAACCAAAGCCATGAAAGAGGATGATAACAATGCCTAGGAAGTAAATGTATACAGAGAGGATTGAGGACACAGACCCCTTGCATTGTCCAGTCACTCCTGGATAGAGTACTAAAGAGTATATAAAAGGAAGTGGAGAAGAAAAACTAGAGAATCCGGAAATAGTTCAAATTGTTCATTCATTCAACAGATATTTATGAGCATCTGCTATTTGCCAGAGGTTCTACCAGCCATTGGGAAAACATGGTAGACCAGGCACGGGCAGTGCCTTCAAGTAGTTCACATCCATCAGGATGAACACTCAAGGACAGGAATAGAGATAAATCCCAGTACAATGAAGAGGAGTAGCAGCAGAGTAACAGTGGAAGTGGGAAAAGACTCCTTGTTCTTGGGAGGAAAGGAAACTGCCTTTAATCTATCTGCCTCTAACAAAGACACGTCAGGCCAACGGGAACCCCTGGCAACAAGGTAACAGAAAATACAAGTTAGCAGATAAGAAAAAAGTAAGATCATCGAGAAGTGGGGGGGAGTAGGAGCCAACAGAGACTTCATAGTGACATCCTTAGCATAAACTAGCTTATGCTTGTCCTATATTTTAGTCAACTTTCAAATGTCCAGAGGCAAACATAGACTTATGTTTTACCTTTAAAGACAGGTTTCATTATGTTACACAAATACCTTCTAAGCACATATAGTATTTTATCCTGAAATGAAACAAGTCTCATTAATAAGAATTGTATTCTAATGAAACTTTCGATTGTATTTCTTTTTTTTTTTTTAGATTTTATTTTTAAGTAACCTCCACACCCAACGTGGGGTTCAAACTCACAACCCTAAGATCAAGAGTCGCATGCTCTACTGACTGAGCCAGCCAGGCACCCCTCAATTATATTTCTTAATTCAACTATAGATGCTATAAAAATGGAACATATTTCCCAGGATGTTAAATACTTTTTCTCAAGAGCTATACTGAAGTAACGTTCTTTAAAAAAAAAAAAAGATTTTATTTATTTATTTGACAGAGAGAGAGACAGCGAGAGAGGGAACACAAGCAGGGGGAGTGGGAGAGGGAGAGGCAGGCTTCCCATTGAGCAGGGAGCCGGATGCGGGGCTCAATGCGGGGCTCGATGCGGGGCTCGATGTGGGGCTCAATCCCAGGACCCTGGGATCACAACCTGAGCTGAAGGCAGATGCTTAACGACTGAGCCACCCAGGCGCCCCTAAAGTAACTTTCCAATATGTTTGGAAGTGTGTGGTTGGAGGAGATTTCAAACCATTGATGAAAACTAAGAGCAGAAGGAAAAATGCTACCAGAATTTAAAAATAAAGAAAAGCAGGAGGAGGAAGACAAAAAGGAATAAAATAGTTAACTATTTAATGAAAACAATTTAACAATCACTTCTTGGGGACTATCATATGATTGTTGTAAAGAAAAAGGCAAGAGTTTACAGGGTTTTTTACTGCACCCTACCTGGGTTTACTCTTGATAGATTGGTTATAAGGACTGGGATGGCTCCAGTACAGTGTCTAGAACCTGGTTGGCCAAGAATCTGATTCTGACACTAATTAAAATACTTTTCTTGAACGCTGATATTGAATTTTAGGCATTCTTTTGATTTATTTTGGAAAAAAAAAAACCCACATTCAGGTCAGGGAGTCATTTCAGTTCTGCTTTCCTTAAAGCTTTATCCATGAATGTGATAGTGCTGCAATCTGCAATAATTCATACTGTGGTCATGGTAGTTTACACTGTAGGGTGTAAGATGAGCTGCAGGCTAGGGGGCGGGAGGGAATTCTCCCTAAATCATATCTGTATTCAGAAACCTAATTCTCCAGCTGGAGGAAGAAAGAGAACATGACTTTACTACCTTAGGTTTAAGAAGAATCAATAGTCCTGGGACACTATCTGACAGAGGGTTGGAAATTTAGAACAGAAAATGGAAGCACCACAGGGATGATGGTGATAGTGAGGAGTAAGAATTCACTCATTCACTCACTCAAAACATATTTACTAGGCTCTTATTATATATCAGGGACTGTACTAAGATCTGTGGATAAACAGTGAACAAAATTCAACATGTTTCCCCTTCCAATGGAGTTTAAACCTGAAGCAGTGGTCTTTAAAGTGGGGATACAAGCTTGAGCCAGATGGTACAGTCGGGAAACAACATGCATAAAATATTAGAACTTGGTAGTTACTTTTGCCTTAACATAAGAAAAAAATATTAAATGTATGATTTGATGGTTATATAAGTCCATAATTAAAAATAAACACAAATATTTTGGCAGTACAGGCTTAAAACATTTTACTGATATGTGAGCACAATAAAAACAATTGAGTGTATTATAAAACTTGAGATTTTTGGAATACCAAGTTAAATTTGAAACTTTTAAAAGTAGGAAAGACAGAACTTGGATAGGGTAACAGAGAGCTGAACCCACTCTGGCCTTGGGTTGCTAGCAGAAGAGTGAGGAACAAATAAAATATCTTTGCCAAACTCTTCTATGCTTCTAGGCCACGCTTTTCACATGCCCCTTATCAGAAATCTTAATCTGTGTATCTCGGTTTCCCTTGTAGCATTTACCACTGCATGGTGGTTGTTTCCTGACTGTATCACTTTACAGGTAGAGCGGTTCCTTCAAGATTTTTTTATTCCTAACACCTAGCATCTTATTTGACAAACAGAAGCCATTCGGTGTTTGTGGAGTTGAATGACAATTGACTATCAAAAGTCTCAATTATTTGTGTACGTTTAAATAACCTAATTTGTATACAGTTTGTACACCTATGTTCTTACTGCAATGGCCCAGTGCCTGGACCACAGCTGGTACCTGATAAACACTAAATTGTAATCATGTAAAAGAATTTGCTTACATTAAATGGTTGACTATGCTGGGTCAATGGACATGTATAAGAGGGCACAAGGAGAAAGGCTTAATTTCTGGGGTTTGATATAGGGAAAGTGTGGAATACTAGGATGACAAAGGCCTGAAGTTACTCAACACCAATGAGAAACAGCGAGGATCTATTTGTGCCTTGAGCACAAAGCACTCTGCCTTAAGTGCTTACATTTGTCTAGCTGAAAAGGCGTCACTTACTTCACCATCTCCCCTCCTTTGAAAAGCCTCTGGAATAATTTCTAGAGTAGAAATGAAGTTGGTAGTGACCTCTGAGGAGAAATAAGAATACCTAAGAAAAAATCACAGTAAACCTACCATAAGGGAGCTAAGCTGTAACATCAATTTTGAGGGCTTTTCACTGTTGCCTGGTTCAACTGCAGACCTTCGCTCCGGTGGTCTCCGTAGGTATTTAACCCTTTCAGCTAAAACCAAGGAAAACTGGATCCCTTTCAGAATCATAAAGGAGATGGCTCCTAGAGTGGGCTTCTTGTCCAAATGCGGCCACACAACCTTGCCCAGCCTGGCTTTCAGAGACTCAGAGTGCAGGGCATCAGGAACTTCACCAATGCTATTGCGCAGGCTCTGCGTTCCACGCAGGCTTATTAGGAAGAAAGGGGGAGAAAAATTGCCCCGCGACACGTGAACCCGAGGGCACCAACCCGGGCTTCGGCTCCCCACTGCTTCGGATTCTGGAATTTACAATCACGAAAGTTCTATTGTCTCGCTATTGGCTCCAGGGCCGCATGACATCATAGCGCTTGATTCAGCCTTCGGGCCCCGATTGGCTGGCCGCGCCATTGTGACGTCACGGTCAGCCCACGTTCTGATTGTAGATACCCGGCGCCTTCCTCTTCCCATCGCGGCGGTTCCTTGCTACCGGTGCCTCCCTCTAACATCCTCCTCCGCTCCGCTGGCCACGGGCGCTCCTGCAGCCGCCGCGCTGCTTCTGAAAGCTGCTGCTGCCCCTCGGACTACGAGGTAAGCCGTCAGCTCCTGAAAACTTCTGCCGGGGGCCGCCGCTCGGCCATGACACCCGCGCGAGCGCGCGGCCCGGACGCCAGGGCTGCGAACCGCGGTTAGGACCGGACCCAGGGCAGAGTTACGGCTGCCGGCGCGGCCCCGCGCTCGATCCGCGTGGAGGAGAAGCTCGGCGGCTCCGGCGGGCCCCAACCCGGCTCCCCGGGCACCGACGGCGGGCGCGGGAGCGCGGTGCCGGCCGCCGGGGTGAGGCTGGGCGCCTCGGGAGTTCCCACCGTGCTGCAGTCTCACCTGTTCGGCGAGGGGAAGCATCCGGCGGGCATGTTTGCACGCTGACAGGCGCCGCGGGGACCCACGCTGTGCCCAGACCGCGGGCGGGAGGGATGGCTCTCAGAGCTCGAGTCTGCCCGCCCTGTCGGGATGAACTCGCGGATGGGAGGTCCAGGGAAGCGCCCTCTGGGAGAGCGAGTGCTCTCTCGGGGCAGAACGAAACCTCACTGAGTTCGGAGAGCCTCTGTCGGGTCGCGGGTCGGGTCGGCACCGAGAGCCAGGGCGCGCCCTCCCTCGCCCCGAGCGGAGCTCGAGGAGCCGGCGGTGAGGGGACCCTCGGCCTTTCCTTTTTCCCCTTACTCTGTTCGCGTCTGCCTCCCGGAGGGAAGCCCGTTAGCTCAGGGCCACTCGAGTTTTATTAAAACCAGAGAACAGCAGCCTGGCGATACTCGGAGAGGGATGAGGCCGGCGGAGAAGCGGCGGGGGGGGGGGGGGGGCGGCGGGGGAGGGGACCCGAGTGCGATCTGGGCGGCCCTTTGGGGAGTCCCGGCGCGGGAGCGGCGGGCGGGGAGGGAGGCGCGCGGCGCGGGAGCGGCTCTGGGGCGGCGAAGCCCTAGGGTTGTGGCTGTTGCGACTTGTAAGGAAAAGTGCCCTTTTACAGTTTCCACGCTTGTAAGATTCGCTCCTCTCTGCCGCGTCTGTCCCCGCGTCCGGGTGGGGGGTGCGGGGGAAGTCGTGCCTGGAGGAAGAGTTGTTCTTTTTAAACCTTCTCTTGCAACCGTTCCATGCTCTTGCACTTTAAGGGTGATGGTTTCCCCTTCTCACGACTATAGTTAATCTCATCTCCCCGTTTCTTGATTGCAAATTTGGAGAATGCGTTATGCCAACTTTGGTGCTCCGGGAATACGATTCTTCCATACCTGGGGATCCGGTATGGAAGAATCCGGTGCCTGACTTAATAGCTGGGCTGGGGAACCGAGAGGTGCCAGCGGTGGGCGGGGGGATTGTGGCCAGAGAGCAGCCTTAATTATCAAATAACGGACCCGTGGCAGGAAGTGCTTTTTAGGGTTGTACCGAAGAGCTAATGTTGCTTGTTAGATTTGGTAACTTGTTCCCCTAACTGCTTGGTAGATAACCTGTTGGTTTGCACTTGTTTTGCTTGCACGTCTCAGCCAACAGCATTTGGTGCAGAATCTGCAGATACCGACATAGCCGGTTTTGCATTCGATGGCTGTGGACGAACGCTAACTTTACATCTTCGGTTAGGACACGAGTCAATCACTTTTGTAGTCAGCTTAAAAGCTGCCTGGGATTCTCCCGGAAAGCTCCGCACCTGAAGGAGAAATGTCGCTCATGGCCCTTTTAGATTCTTACCCCAGATTATAACTTCTCATTGCCCGGGAGCTTTTCTTGTACCGTTTCCCTTTTTGCATTTTCATTTCTCTTCCATTTCTAACTGAAGACAAAAAGGAAAATGTTATTGATGGCTACAGATGGCTCCTTTTACAGAATATGGAACTTCGCTGAAAAGTGAAAGTAGAAAGCATATTAAAATGTGTCAGATTTTTCAAGAAAAGTGCCTTATGACTTCAGATACTGTCCTCATTCCCTTAACCCAATTTTCTTATGTATAAGTGGGTGTTTTCTGTTGCAGAATTTTTACAGATTTCAGGAGCTATAAATGAAAGCTTGGCTTGGGATCCACCAAATAGTGGTTTAATAAATTCTTCCTTATTTTTCTTCCTGGGGAAGGGGCAGTGAGATTTAGAGGATGTAGCCAAGAATAAATCTCAAGAATCTCAAGTAACTGGGAAAATATTCAAAACTTTAGGTTTCCACAGGTACAAATTCCGGTATCCCTATGAAGTCACTAGGGTTTGTTCAGTCGGCTGTGTGCCATCTATGTAACTCTGTTACACTTTAACTTAAAAATCTAACCTAGTCAACCTAACAGTTTGTCATCTTTCAGATCTACCTAAAATCTATTCCCTTCCCTTTTTTTCTAGATGCCTTTTTTATTCATTGACTTGTCAGTTATGTGTACTTTGTGCATGTTAGGAGAGGTTATATACAAAGTTGAATGACACAGTCCTGACTCCAAACGTCTTCCTGAATTAGTTGATGTGTTCATCCTTTCATACCCATACTAAATCTATGCCTTGGACTAAAAAGGGGTCAAACACAGATTTCTGGAGGACTTTCGTGAGGGTGTCTGGGAAAGCCTTATGTGGCAGAGCTATCTATGTTAGACATATCAGTGCTTACCACTATAAGATTGGTTAGGATGCTTTCAGTACAAGAAACAGAAAACCTGACTCAAATGGGCTTAAATGACCACCTGACTTGAAAAATCCTTAGCGCAAAACTTTCTATCAGTGTCTCTGCAGTCCTTTCAGATAATGGTTATGTCCATAGCCTGGTTTTGCAAGATGACTGCCAGCAACAATCTGGACCCCCATTAACATACTCTCATGTAGGCACTTCACTTCCCACCACCTTCCAAAGAGGGTCCTTGGCTTTGAGGTGATTAACTTAAGCCTGATTACTTGAAGTAATAACTAGAACAGTGGAAATCTGATAACCTGGGAGACCCATCCCAGAACTGAGGAAGTGGATTTAAATCTCACCTCACCTGTTGGGCTGCTGCCATACTTTCAGTGAGGGCCAGTGTGAACATGGGGGAAGTCAGCCACATTGTGAACTGTAAGGGCCTCCAAGATGTCAGTACTAAAGAGATGACTGGATTAAAGTAGGTAGAATTGAGTCTACATTTGAATGTAGCCTTAAATGTCATAGAGGAATCTTACTGATTTGAAGAGATGGGACAGGCATTCCAGGAGAGAAGGAGTTTGGAGAGCAAACATCTATGGAATCACTGGGCAAAAAGCAAGTAGCCCAGTTAGCTAAAGCTGATAGTACAGAAGTGGAAGAAAACGTTAGAAAGGCAAGTTGTTGATGATAATAATGGCTGTTTATTACTGAGCCCTTATTATGTGTCAAACCCAATTGCTATTCCAATTGCTCTTTTTTTTTTAAAGATTTTATTTATTTATTCATGAGAGACAGAGGGGGAAAGAGAGAGAGAGAGAGAGAGAAGCAGAGGGAGAAGCAGGCTCCCAAGGAGCAGGGAGCCCGATGCGGGACTCGATCCCAGGACCCTGGGATCATGACCTGAGCCGAAGGCAGACGCTTATCCAATTGCTCTTAATTGGTACTGTGAGCCTTCCCACTTTACAGATGAAGAATTGGAGGCTTAGTGAAATTTAGACACTTGGCCAGGGTCACAGAACATTCGAGCCCAGGTCATCTTGAGCCCCTAGCCTGCCCTCTCTCCTGAGGTTACAGAGTAGCACTGAAGCTTTTGAACTAGGAGTACGTTATGAATGCAGTGCTCCAGGAGTATGACTCTTACCAGAATGTGTAGGATGGATTGGCTTGGACAGAGGCTAGGACAGTGGAGATGGTTTGGGAGGCTGTTGGAGGTGGCCAGGGCAGTGAGAATGCCCCAGGTGGAGCTACAGCCATGAGCACAGGCTGGAGAGAGCTAATTAATTGTACTAGATTATTTCTAGGATAAGATCTATGAGACCTGGAGACCAATGGATTTGAGGGCCAACAAGACGAAGAGCACTCATAAGACTGAGTGGTCAAAGAAACGTGGTGTTATAGGGAAGAAAAAGGAAGCTTTGCAATCAGGTGGAATATAGAAACGGCCCAGATACATATCTGGACAAGCTGCTTTGCACGCGCGCGCGCACACACACACACACACACACACACACACATATCTCTGTTGGCCACTTTCTTTTTGTCGCCCTTCTACAACTATGTGTTTCCACATTTTATCCATTTGCAGAGTTGTTCATATTTTAACATATCTTGGTAGAGATGCAGGTTATAATCCGTGGCCTCTTAAAATCACTGCAGGCACTTCACATATTAATATTACTGAAATCGGGATGCTTCTCAACTTTTAATGAAGTATCATTGGTGAAAGTAGGAAATCCAGTATTGATAAAGCTCATGCAGCTGGAGCCAGAAGAAAGAACCAAGGCTTCTGGGCTCATCCATCAGCTGACTTACCTCAGCTTGCGTAACAGATAGGAAAATCAGTGATGCCTCATGATACAGGATTATAGTAAAGCATATGCGTAGTTCTTTATTACAACTGAAGTAATTTGAGAAGATGGGAAGGCATAGTTGTTTAAGTAGGGGGGCGTCACCCTTGTATAGAACCTGGCTGCCATGGCTTCCTATCCTAACTTGCCACCAACCAAGAGAAAATCACTCTTGGTGATTGGTCTTTTTTTCTTTAGAACATTAAGGTGACTTCCAAGAACTAAAATTTTTTATTTTCACTTTTGCCAAAAGCAAAACCCTTGTTTCTGTTTGACTAGGGATAGAGAGTGGAAGTTGAAAGCATTTAGGTTTTAGAAAAGCAACGTCAAAATCAGTGATGGAAGTTACAGTTTTCTCTTTAAGAGGTTAACTGCTGGACGTGTTCTGGCCTAGCAAAGTAAATTGTTTAGGAAGGTAACCTGACCTAATTTTGAGTGTTTGTGATAGAACCTCTCCTCCCCCACTCACTCACACATATCCCCGATGATCCCCCTTTGAACCCATAAGTGTTATCATTAGCAAACTGTTCGGTTCCCACTGGGCTCCTGCTGGCATATTTCCTCAATGGGAATTTTTTTTTTTTGACTTGTGTGTATTTCCTTTTAGATTTGTGTGGTCCCTGGATATAGAGTATTGGTCCTTGGTGAGTGTTCAGAAAGACTAAATTCCCACCCTTCCTCCTCCCCAGGCCCCTGCCATTTGTGTTTGAAGTACAGTGATTTGTAACCATCTTTCTTAAATTAGACATTTGTACTTTTGTTTGATGTCTTTGCTGACAGGGATTTAGGAAATCATTTCTTTTTAAAAAATGTTTTTAGTGCTGGTACTTTCTCTCGTTAGGAGAATAACCATTTTCTTGAAACACCTGCAATTTCTAAGTATAATCCTTCTACTACGTTAGCACCCTCCTGCTAGCACATGCTGGTTACAGTTTCCATCTCTATGAGGTTGCCCTTTCCTGTCCCCATTGTCAACAGTTTCACCCTGTCAGGACAATCTTTATAAGCCCATACTAAAAAGACCTAATTAGGGGCGCCTGGGTGGCTCAGCCATTAAGCGTCAGCCTTCGGCTCAGGTCATGGTCCCAGGGTCCTGGGATCTAACTCTGCACCGGGCTCCCTGCTTGGCGGGAAGCCTGCTTCTCCCTCTCCTACTCCCTCTGCTTGTGTTCCCTCTCTTACTGTGTCTCTTTCTGTCAAGTAAATAAATAAAATCTTAAAAAAAAAAAAAAAGACCTAATTAAAGCCATGCTGGAGGGTTGGCCATTCAGGTCTTTATGGTATCTGTTATGCTGAACCCCAGAGTACCTGTTCTCCTCTTGTCTTGGCATAGCAAATGCTGCTACAGAGTAATTCTTATGAATTTCTCTTTCCCCAAAGAATAGTTCTCATGATACCAAATTCAATAATTATTCATTTACTTCTCTGGGAGTTTGGCAGTGTGGTGTATGTCCCCAGGGGGTAGTGTTCAGGGTACTTCTGCTTCAGTCTTTGGCAGAAGAAATAAATTACTTTAATATTTACAGAAGTTGTTACCTCCATCTGCCATTTTTGTGAGCAGATATGTACCTCTGAAAATTTGAGTTTTCCTTCTTACAGAACTTCTAAATATTTACTGTGGATCTGAGGTACATTTATAAGAGCATCTAGTATGTTTTGTTTTGTTTTGTTTTAAGTAAGCAAAGTTGTGGAAAGTGAATTAAAGCAGCTGCCTTTCAGGTTAGCAGCCACACATCTGGATGGGGTTCCAACTCTGCCCCTTATGACTGGGTAGAACTTGGAGGTGGTAATACCTGTGCCTACTTTGGAAGGGTGTTCAAACCGTCAGTATTAAACATGAAAGTTAAGTAGGGGACTGAATTTGATGATCATGGTAAAAAGATTTCTATTGTATAGGATGTCCACTGAAGCATTGTTTATAATAACAAAAGATTGTAAGATACAATAACAAAAGATTGTAAGATACAAATGTCCTTCGGAAGAATAAATTACAGCTGGGCAATGGAATACTTTGCAACTTATAAAAAGAATGAGCCTATTCTGTGGGTGCTGAATATAGCTGTTCAATAGCACATGCTAGGCACTTTTCTAAAGTGCTCTACCTATATTTATTTTGGCCTCACAAAACCCCAAAAGGTAGGTACCCCAATTTTACAGATGTGGAAACTAGGAAAGGTGAAGTGACTTGTGCAAGGCTGCACAGTCACTAGCTGGCAGAACCAGGTTTCAAATCCAGGCAGTCTGGCTATAGTCAGCTCTCAGCCATCCTGCCACACTGGAAGCCTCTGAGACAAGGTAGGCATCTTTGCATTTACAGCTGTAGACAGAGAACTAGAGGAAACAAAGTTGAGTTTCTTATTCATCATTACATTCTGAGAGGTTGACAGTATAACCAATATAGAACTTTTGACAATAAAAGGTTTAGACAAAGAAAGCTAATTCTTAACATTTATCATCAGTCCTTGAAAGGGTAACCTTTTGTTTCTTCTCTGAGTCCTTTTTTCAGAATTCTGCAATCAGGTAATCAGAAGCACAGGTATTGTGTAGCTCTGGAAGAGCTCTAGAATCATTGGTGTAAAAAATCCGTGTTCAAAAGCTCAGTTGCCGGTAGGCTGGACTGGTGTGACTGGCCATGGGTATCCAGCATCAGTTTCCTTACCTGGCCTCAGCTGCAGCTGGTTTGATTTACAAGGTGTATAAGACCTGAGAGGTGTGGGCTGGGAGGGAAGGGCACCCAAATCCTCTAGGGAGCCTCTGTCTCCAGCTCGTCTGATTTCCTTTGGACTGAGGTGTAAGTCATGTGCAGTTTGAAAACATCTAGTAGGTCATTCTGACACAGGCCCCATTAAGGGCCACCTGTTCAGGCTCAAGATAGACATGTTTATCACCACCCTTAGTTCTCTTGGGATTATTAGACTTTGTTAGAACTTTTCATTTTCTTTCTGGGTGTGGGTCGGTAGATCTAACAACATTATGATGGTTATGGGTATCACAATTCCTAAAATAAGAGAATCACAAAATTCAGAGGGGCCTACATATTAACATGGACTGTGACCAGGTGGTAACTCTTGGCTTTGGACACACTCTGTAGAAGAGATGAATAAATGATTACTAGATTGTGTTTGCTTTTAAAAGTGCCACGTTGTGACAAACTTTTCTTTTTTTAGATTTTTTTTTTTAATTAGAGAGTGAGCAAGCACAAGCAGGGGGAGGGGCAGAGGGAGAGGGACAAGCAGACTCTTCATTGAGCAGGGAGCTCACACGGGGCTCGATCTCAGAATCCCGAGATCATGACCTGAGCCAAAGGCAGGCGCTTAACCCACTGAGCCACCCCGGTGCTCCAAACTGTGTGTGTGTGTGTGTGTATGACTCTGCCTCTCCCTCTCCTCATTCACCTCCATACCCAAGTAACATTTGTAAAATGTGGGTGTTTGGATTCAGTTTAAACAAAGAAATGTGTTCTCATGTCACGTGCCTTATGTTACACAGGCTCAAATTTAAATCCTTCAAGACTTCTCCTGCGGGTTGCATAACCTATCTTTGTAAATTATATTTTTCCACCCTCTTTTAATTTCAACCGAGGCTGTGATGCTGTTTTTGTGTATTCATATGAATTAGCTTGAAGAACATGATAATTTACTCTGAATATTCAAGTAATCACATCAGTTAAGAGACTCCAATCAGATAAGAATTATAAGTAGCTGCCCGTAGCAGAAAAGCTTAAAAGCCCCTTAAATGTTTGTCTCCCAGCTATTTGCAATTGGCAGTCTGACTTAGATGTTTAGGAATATGAAGCATTTCGTAGACTCTTTAAGCTTAGTCTTTAAGACAACCGTTAGAGGCATGCAAAAGATCTTGATGTCCGTGATGGACTTTGGCCATTGATTTTCTTGAGGCATGTTTGTAGAGGAGACAGCGGTTGCCCTGTGAAACAGGTCAGAGCTTCTCCAAAGAGCCCCTTAAACACAGTATCTCAGGACTTCCATGTCCCAAGGAGAATGCTATAAATACTGTGCTTGCTTCCTCTTCAGAGCAGCTCCTTTTTGTTTATTTGGCCAGGAGTGGTAGGTTTGGAATAGGCACAGTGACCCCAAAGGAAAATGGCTATGAATGCAGTACACAGTGAGAGAGGTGCTTTTTACTGAGCCTTGGTACAGAGCTTCATGCTTGAGTTTATCATTTTGAGAAATGGGACTGGCATATTTTAAAGGGCTTCCCAAAATTCAAGATTGAGGTGAGTAATTGCAAAGTATTGTTGGAAGACCAAATCTCAGTGGGTGATATACGTGGCCATAGGTTTGACTGTCCACCCAATTTCCATCTCATTTCTTTCTAATCCACCTCTTCTGAGCTTCAGACTCCACTTATCAGCTAGGTTCACCTGGATGCCCTCCAAACCCCTCTGCCCTGTTAGCCAGCATGGTCAGGAGCACCACCATCCACCAGTTTGCCCAGGCCTTCGAGCTGGCAGTGGTGTCTGGGTCCTTCTCTCTCATCAGCCATGTCCTTTCTTCCCCCACTCTAGCTGTCAGTCACCAAGTATTGTCCTTTCAGGCCCCTTCCCCTCCCATCGTCCAAACCTTGCAGCACTTCGGTTCCTAACTGGACAACTATAGTTTCTCCCTGTCTCCTTCCTGTCTCCCCTACGGTCTGGTCCCTACTCTCTTTTCACAGTGTCATCCTGACATGTTAACAATCTTTCACTCCCTCCTAAAAGCTTCATTTTCTCTCTCTCCAGGGCCGTTCTTGATCCCAGCTTCATTTCCTGCCACTTTCCTGTGCGCACTACTCACTCTCAACACACCACAGACTTCCATTTCTCCAAATGTGCCTGTCTGTCCCCATCTCTACTCTGCACAGGCTGTATTTGAATGCCTCCTCATCAGGTGCTCCCCCGCAAAAACAATAAACACAAAAGTAAGGCGAATTTAGTAGCAGAAAAAGCCCTGTTCTTCATGAGTCAAATCCTCACACCCTAGAGCCTGTGATCCTTTTGATTGAATCAGATGTTCCCACCCCTTCCTGCTTGTTTAACCTTAGTTCTAATACCTAACCTTTGCGTGCCTCAGTTTCCTCATTCTTAATGTAAGAATGGCTTTTCCTTTTCTTTTTGCTCAGTGTCTGGCACGTTTATCTCTGTGTCCTCGGTACGTATAGGCCATCAGGCAGGTGGTAGCTGTCTAGCAATTATTTGCATGACTGTGCCTCCAAAGATGTAGCTTTCAAGTATCAGTTCAGTAATCTGTGCTAATGGCTGTGTGGAGATGAGTGCACCTTGGTAGCCTGAGAATGCATAATATTTCAGGAATGAGGAGCCCACCGAGCAGGGGACTGTGGAGAGCTGGCTTCCCTGCCTGTAGGGTTACCATTTCCTACTCCCAGCTGAGGGAGAACAGCAGCAGTAACCCTCAGACCATAAAAATTGCCGGACCTCCCACTTAGCCAGGAGCAAAGGTGACACGTGCTATTATTTTAAAGGACCTTGCTTATTTGCATATTACCTTGCAAAGCATTCATGTAGAATATGCCAGTGAGAGACCACACCTGTGGCACTGTGCCCAGGGAAGGAATAGAGTGAACTCCGGTATCTTGACATCCAGCTATTTCATGATAAAATAGTGATGGAAGCTGACACACTTTTTTAACCTTATTTTGGTTGGCCGCAAATTGATTCCAGGTTGAAGTAGACTGTATAGGTTGGACAAAGCCTGTCTGTGTCAGTAGCCACACGATCGTTAATTCATTGATCATTCACACTCACCATTGAGGAATCCTGTGTGCTACCCTCTGCTAAGGAGTATAGATCCTGCCGTGACACATGACCGTACACCCACTGGCAAAGAGATTATAATCCAGCGGAAGAGGTGAGGTATGTACTTGAGTCAACATAATTATTGGTACTGTGGAAATGGCCATGTCTTTTACAGTAAGGTTTGGCTGTAAGTGATGGAGATTTCAAAACAACAGTGGCTTCAGCAGGGGGATCTCAAAATAAGGTAGAAGTTTATATCTCCCATAAAAGGTTGCAGAGGTGGTCCAGGACTGGTTTAACCATCCATAGGCTCACTGCTAGCTCACTGTGCAGCAGGCTCAGAGTGTGATAGCCCCATCTTCCAGCCAAGAGGCTGAAGAGACAAAGAAAGGGCAGAAGGGTCATCCATGCCTTCTCTTAGGGTAGGTTCCCAGAAACTGCCTCTAGATAATTTTGCTTGTCTCCTTGGCCAGAACTTAAACATGTGACTACATTAGCTGCAAGAGAAGCTGGAAAAGTCTCAGCTGATTCTGGCCATAAGCAGCTAAAAGTCCTGCTACTCTATACAGAAGTTAGGCAGTAACCCCGGTCTATACCACAGGTGGTAGGTGAGTTTGACAGTCCTGCCCATGTGGAATTTAGATTCAGGGGGAGGATACTGACAAGTGAACAGGTGTCAATACTACAGTGATGGGAATTCTGAGTTGAGTGCAGGGTGCCATGAGAACAAACAGGAAGGACACCTAATTCACATGGGGAGGATCAGGAAAGGTTGCCTGGAGAATAAGCAGGAATCTGTTTGATGGAAAGAGGAAATAGGCAGAGGCTAGCAGAGGCTCTGAGGAGAGAGGGGCTGGGGGATGGAGGAGCATGTGAAGAACTGAAAAAGTCAGTGAGGAAAACCAGATGAGGAAGCAGAGGCCTGATCACGTGGGCCCTAGGAGGGCCACACTGAGGAGTTTGGACATTTTCCTGCGAGCCTTTAACTGGTTGTGAGGAGGTGAGTAACCAGAAAGATGCTTTTGGGGGGTGAGGAGCAGTACCAGACTGGGGGCAGAGATGATCCATCGGGAGGGAGTACATTAATCCAGTCTAGATGACCAGAACAGTGTGGCTTTGGGGATGGAGAAGAGTGGGTACAAGTCCTATCAATTTCATGGAACTTAAGAACTGGGAAAGAGGGGCACCTGAGTGGCTCATTCGGTTGAGCATCCGGCTCTCGGTTTCAGTTCAGGTCATGATCTCATGAGTCATAGGATTGAGCCCCGGAGAGGCTCCAAGCTCAGCCAGAGTTTGCTCAAAAGATTCTGCCCCTCCCGGGGCGCCTGGGTGGCTCAGTCATTAAGTGTCTGCCTTCAGCTCAGGTCCTGATCCCAGGGTCCTGGGATCAAGCCTCACATCGGGCTCCCTGCTCCACAGGGAAGCCTGCTTCTCCCTCTCCCACTCCCACTCCCCCTGCTTGTGTTCTTCCCTCTCTCGCTATGTCTCTCTGTCAAATAAATAAATAAAATCTTTAAAAAAAAAAAAAAGATTCTGCCCCTCCCCACACATTCTCTCTCTCTCTCTCCCTCCCTAAAATAAATAAATAAATCTTAAAAAAAAAAAAAACGAAAGAATTCAGAAATAACTTGGCCTGCCTTTTCACTTGACAAATGTTGAAAGCGAGGTTGAAAGTTGAAATAGCTTGCCCAGGGTCACCCAGCTATATGTAGAACAGCACCCAAAACTTCCTCTGCCTAAACTTGTTCCCCTTTGTCACTGATGGATCTGCCAATTTGGCAGAACAGGGCATTGTGGGCTTCTGAGAAGGCAGAGATAAAGAGAAGCTAAGAGGCTTTGGATCTGGGTCTTAAGAGATGAGAATAATTTGCACAGGAGATTGGAGAGGGCCTCTGGATAGAACAAATTACATGAGACTGTGGAGAATCCCAGGTGTGTTTGGTGCTCCTTAGTCCTGCAGTTTGAGTCCAGTGTAGGGTACTACAAGGAAGTAGTAGAAGATAGTGCTGCAGAAGTATTTTGAAATCATGGAAGCCTTTAATGTAAGACTAAGTGGATTAGACTTAATTCTTTAAGCAACAGGGAGCCAATTAACACTTGATATCAAAGGACTTAGTGTGATTTTCTTGACAGCAAATCCTGCATTTTTTTTTTAACTTTTGCTTCTCTTGGTGCATTGTATCAGGTGGTTGTGGTCGGCAGAATAGCAGCACCCCAAAGATGGCTGTGTCCTAATTCCCAGCACCTGTGAAGATGTTAGGCTACAGGGAAAGGGGAATGAAGGTTGCAGATGGAATTAAGGTTGTTGATCAGCTAACTGAAATAGGAGATTATCCCAAATTATCCAGGTGAAATCAGTGAAATTACAGGTGTCCTAAATTGTGGAAGAGCGAGGCAGAAGAGAACTAGAACAGTGGTGGTGCAAGGAGACTTGGTCCAATGTTGCTTGCTTTGAAGATGGATGACCTCGAAACAAGAAATGCAAGCAGGAAGGAGGATTCTCCTGTAGAGCCTCCAGAAAGGAGCGCAGCCATGCTGCCACCTTTGATTTTAGTCTGAGACTCATTTGAGACTTCTGATCTCCTGAAATGTGAGAGAGGTTTGTTTTGTTTTAAGCTCTTTCGTTTGTGGCTGTCTATTACAGTAGCCATGGAAAACTAAAACAATGGTCGGCGTTTGTTTGCCTAGTGAAGGGGAGCTGTGCTTTAGGAGGGATTAGTGGGACAGATCCATTTGTTACAGGGATTGGCTAGGAGGAAGTTCTGCAGGTAGAGAAGTGATGGGGTGAGCCTGGAGGGGGCGGGGGGCGGGGGAGGGGAGGCTGAAATCGCAGAACTCCTACAAGACCAGGAGCCTGGGTGGCCAGGTATCCAGGGCGGGCGAGGGATGGAGTGTGCTTTCTCAGGGCTGGACTCCAGGGAAGGTTATAGAGCTGGTAACAGAAATATGGGGATCAGAAAGAAGAGAAGATTGTAAGAGAAGTGTGATGAATTCAGCTTCTGGCTTAACGGAGTTTGAGGTTCAGGAGCTTCACATGTGTGTAGGTGGAGAGAGAGCAGATGCAAACTGGCCCTTGATGTCTAGGATTAGGATGCAGGATTGGGTGTCACTGGTCATGATTTTTATCTATACTGTTTCTTTAAATTTCTCCAGCGTAGAGACTCAGCAACCCTAGTAAAAAATCCAGTTATGTTATATTCCTTAAAATTAAGAAGTTTTTCCTAGTGCTTTACCAAAATTATTTCTGCTGCTGTTCGGATTCTGTATACCCTTAAACTTTTTAATAAATACAACTAATACTAAATAAATAACCAATACATTTAAGTAAAATAAAAATAACATACTTCTGTGACCCTGTCTTGCATGTTTTGTTCTGTGCTGCAGGTCACCTTCCCAGAAGCCTCTCTGGTTCAGGTCGGTCTGTCACCGTGCTGGTCACTTGGGGTCCTATTTCCAGGCCCTGAAACTGTCAGATCTCCCTTACTGAGTCAGGTAGGATGGAGCCCTAAACAAAGCTTGGCTTGTGCTGGAAAAAGAGACATGGATGCTTCTTGCTATATCATTTCCATAGCTGTTTTAGAAGTATCAATTTGCTGTTGAACTATGTGTACACCTATTTTAGACGTGGTTACATCCTGAAAGTTCTTGGTTTCCAAATTCCTTTGTTCTTCATAATGAGCTTGGTTGTAGTGATTGAAATTACAGCCTGTTTCCTGAGAAATGGGAGAGAAACCATTTCAGGGCAAGCAGAACATATTGAGATGACAGACTTTTTTTCTGTGCACCACATTGCGTTCCCACCTGTCTGTTGATGCTGTTTTATCTGTTTGATCACTGTCCTTTACTTGGTGGCATTTGCACCATGTAATTGAAGCTTAAAAGAAGAAAAGGAAGATGTTTCAGTGAAGACTGTACTAAATATAATCTAAATTTTTTAAAGCCTCTGAAGATAGGAGGTATGACTAATAAAGTAATGACTTCCATAAACCGCACATGAAATCACTTTGATTTCATTAAGTTACTTATATTTAATTCTTCAAAAGAAATACGGGGTGCCTCGGTTGCCAGTTGGTTAGGGGTCTCCCTTCGGCTCAGGTCATGATCCAGGGGTCCTGGGATGGGCCCTGTGTTGGGCTCCCTGCTCAGCAGGGAGTCTGCTTCTCCCTCTGCCTCAGTTCCTCCCCCTGCTTGTGCTCTCTCCCTCTCTCTCTCTCTGTGTCAAATAAATGGATAAAATCTAAAAAAGAAAAAAGTTTCAAAAAAGGACATAAGATTGAAACAAATCTCATTCATTCTGGCTAGACCAACTAAACTTTCTGTTCTCCCTTCCCTTTGCCCTTGATTAAGATTTATGTGTCCTATATTGTAGGTTGTCATTTACATTAATCAGTATCCTTATAAGACAAAGCCCCCCCCCCAAACATCCAGAAAGTGGAAACCGAGTGCAAGATGGTTTGAAGCCCTGTTGAAAAGGAGAGGAAGGAGAAAGTGTTGGTCTCGTTCGGTGCCCATTAACAAGTCAACTTTTTCTTTGAATTGAATTCTTGTTTCCCCTAGTGCCCATTAACCAGTCAACTTTTTCTTTGAATTGAATTCTTGTTTCCCCTAGTGAAACAGTCTACTTGGCTTATAGACATCTCTGTAACACTGTCCAAACTAAGAAAGCAAATAGAGG